>NW_027468774.1:18746100-18766100 GCF_046254945.1 Alosa pseudoharengus | reverse complement strand
AATTCTCTTGCTGTCTTGCTCACTCACACACACCTGCACAAGCACAATACACATACTCACACACACATGCACAAGTACAACACACACACACACACACACCTGCACAAGCACAACACACATACTCACACACACATGCACAAGCACAACACACATACTTACACACACCTGCACAAGCACAATACACATACTCACACACACATGCACAGGTACAACACACACACACACACACACATGCACAAGCACAACACACATACTCACACACACCTGCACAAGTACAACACACACACACACACACACCTGCACAAGTACAACACACACACACACACACACCTGCACAGGTACAACACACACACACACCTGCACAAGTACAACACACATACTCACAGACAGCACAGATATAGGCCTACACATACATATACTGAGACAAGCAACCTTTCACCAGTCTGAGTTTTCTTTCTCTGTAACCACCACCCTGCAGGCTGTGAGTGTGTGAGGACAGGAGGAGCACCTCAGCTCAGCCCTACTGGGAGTCAAGGGCACTTCCCCTCAGCCCTCCTACACCAGATCCACTGTTGACTGCAAACAGGTGTGGTCAACAGCTATGCTGTATGTAAATAAATAATGCACCCAAGTAGCAGTGCTTCGCCTGTGCTTCACCCCAATATAGTCGTAACCTGCTTAGGAAATCGCCTTATCTCAACGTGCATTGCCATTTGTACTCATTATGAATACGCAGGCCATAAGAAGTAATTAAAGATTTTTTTTGTTGGCTCATTTTTACTCACAACATGCTATCCAGCCACGAGAGATTACATTCACTATGCTAAGCTAAGCTAGCGGAGGCGCTGCCGGACTAAAATAACGCATACGATAAAAATGCTTTTGCTCACTTACAGTATCTAACTCTAGGGGAGATGGTGAATAACCCAATTTCATAAAACGGTGGTGTGTTCCTTTAAGGAGCTGTCTAATTTGTAGAAATCTGAAGAGGTCAGTATTTGGAAGACCAAATTCTTCTTTAATCTGTGCAAATGATTTAATGTTATTTGATTGGACTAGTTGGTGAATGTAAATAAGACCATACCCAGCCCAATATTTTGATGCCTGCGCCCATTAGCAGTGGTGTGAAGTTGGGAATGGGCAGTTATGGTTGTTAAGGAGTTAGATAGTTTGAGTTTTCACTGTATTTCTCTCCAAATATAAGCTGTATTTATCGTTCATACATTTGCCTTAAATGATTTCAAGGATTTTGTTTTTATCAAAATCCTCCAGTGTTTTGTAGTTTTGGCTCTACATTTTCACTGTGTACTTTTAACTTTTGATTGAGATTGTGACCATGAGTTTATCCATGAGTTCATTCATGGGTTAATTGTTTTAGCACCAGCTGTTGAGTGGGAAATCTGACTGGGCAATCATTTTCTCCTCTGGACTGATGAAAAAAACCTCAATTGGTATGAGAAACAGCAGAACTCTTTTATCCTCCCTAATCATGTCAAATGGCTTGATGAAACCCAGCAGGAGCTCAGAACCTTAAAGGGCATTGGTGTAGGCTATGCTTTACAAGAAAAACTGGCAATCTCTGGGAACACTTCCTACCTGGGGTATTGCTCCACGCAAAGCCTCAGCAGTATGTATTCACTGAAAGGATGGTTAAATTAATTTCTCATTGAAATGGACTCAAACTGATCAAAAGATGTAGTGGGAAGAATAGACACAGAACCCAGGTTTAATTTGGAAGCATGAAGTGCACGCAATTCTTAGTCTGAGCTATATGTTAAAATATGTTCAATTCTAATTTTTGCAATTAACCTAACCTTTTCAGCAGAAGTGGAAGTCAAATGAGTACAATAGAGCTAGGTGTTTAAGAAGGATAAAGAAATCCTAGGTGAGGTTCTAGATTATAACACCCTCCGTTCTCACCAGCTGGTGTTCCTTAGGGGTGAAACACCGGAACCTCTCCCGAGGAGGTGAAGCCTGCGAAGGATGCTAGCTGATCCGTCCACTCCTTGTGCGCTTCTGTTCTCCCCAGGTGGGTTCCGTATGAGAAGGCTTGCAGTCTGACCAGGACGCCATATTGTTGTTTGATGCTTCACTCAGCGAACACGCTCAGCATCTCAGGTCTGCAGGGGATGGATGCCACCTGTTTCTGGAACAGTGTGCGCACAACCGTGGCGTAGAATAATATACAGCACTCGCCACTGGCACAGCAGAGAGGCGACACCATTCTTTCACGTTGAAGGATTGTCTTTTCGAGGAAATTGGAATGCAACCAAGCAACGTCATTCGCTTGTCTAGCGAAAACACCACGGCCTTCCATATATGTCTGATTTATTGTTGCTGGATTTGTTGAAGACCCTTTTGTGAATAGCACAAAGAATGTATAAGCAGAATTGTGGTGTATTTACCTTTGGGGCACAAAAACAGCCTCAGTGAATCCAGTGAATGATGCATTTTTGATCTGGCAGCTTTGAAACAAATCATCAACATACCTCAGAAGAACAACAACAACCACAACATTATTGCTTAAACCCCTGAGAGTTATTGCACAATGCCTACAAGAAAAACAATCTTTATGGAAACCTGTAAGATTTGATGATGATTTGAGATGAAGGAAGCCATTTATTGAACAGATCTTCACATTGTGCATCAGTGACTGTGGTGAAACAGACCCTCATTCTCATGAATTTACAAGGACTTTACAAGGACATGCAGAAACACTTACAAATTACATACAAAAAATGCAGTGCCTTTGCAACCTGAGAACCAGCGTCATTCAAGAAAATCATATTGCAATGTCCTCTTAGTGCTGTGGAATGCAACGGGCTGTGTGACTCAGCACGTAAATGACGGTGTCAGAAGAACCCCACAGTCATGGTGAAATGTACATGGTGTCAGAAGAACCCCACAGCCATGGGGAAATGTACATGGTGTCAGAAGAACCCCACAGCCATGGGGAAATGTACATGGTGTCAGAAGGGGCCCTGTGGTTCCTGGTGCGTCATCCTCTGTGGCCTCTCCAGCACGGGCTGGATAATGAGACACCCTCTCCTGGCACTGCGACTTGACACAGCGTAACGCGTTAATGAGGAAGAACAGCAAGATTCTCCAAGAGGACTTAAACTAAAAAACATACTCCAACACAGGGGGGATTGCTGTCAGCTTTATTGTGGTCCCACGTCCCAGAGCCATGGCTGTCTAAGCGTACAGGCTTATGGGGGGAAAACTAAAACATGTGAAGTAAGTCCAGCCATTTAACTGTCAGTACTGACTACTGTACCATTTCACAGAAACTGTCTTGCAATGACCTTTATGAGATCACTGGAGGCTGAAGTATTTTGCATAATGTCCCCAAATGACACTGACGTCATCCTGACTAGGCTCCCTTGTGGCACAAGAATCAGACGGAAATAAGAGTTTAAAAACGGCAAATGCCATATCGTTAGTGGTGTAATATGGGCTTCTGCCTGCGGTAAGGTATTGACTGAATGAGCCTCTCTCATGAAATGATACTCCGTAATCTTTAAAACCATTACAAGAAAGGAAATGGGAATGAGCGACAACTTTAGAATGAGTCCAGGAAACATCAATGGAGAAACTTAAAACAGAACCCTATGATTTACAACAACAATGAGTGAAGCAAATGTATTCTGGAAACGTTGACGGGATAAAGTATAATCACATTTCTAAAAAGACTCAAGAAATGTGGTGGTGTTTCACAAACAACCTTCAGCATGACCTCCTCTGCGTAGGCTAAAGGGTGTATCTACCCTAACCCTAATACACCAACAACCAATGTAGTCTTTGTAGTCTACTGTAAGTTCCCTCCATCCCTAAATATCAGGTCATCTTACACTGTCTGTAACCTGATCTCAAATCAGTCTTCCAGACATGCTGTTGTTCGTCCTCCTCAAACTAACCTCTAGCTATAATCGAGTCCCATTGTCCACACACTGTCCCCCTAGTCACCAGCTGCTATAATCGAGTCCCATTATCCACACACTGTCCCCCTAGTCACCAGCTGCTATAATCAAGTCCCATTGTCCACACACTGTCCCCCTAGTCACCAGCTGCTATAATCAAGTCCCATTGTCCACACACTGTCCCCCTAGTCACCAGCTGCTATAATCGAGTCCCATTGTCCACACACTGTCCCCCTAGTCACCAGCTGCTATAATCGAGTCCCACTGTCCACACATTGTCCCCCTAGTCACCATCCGTGGGCTGCGTGGTCGCCAGAAGGATCCAGCAAGTCTGCGGACATTCTCCTGTCCCCCGCGGGCAGCTCTGCCTTTGAAATGGAGAGATGGCCACTCACTCACACGCTCACACCCCAAGTCTCACGCTCTCCTGGGCTCTCGTCTCCTTCTCCTGTCACTTACCAGCTGGACGGCACGCAGGCCAACCTGTTTCCCCCGGCCGCCGACCACTTCTTCATGCATTATTAATCAGAAGTCATTACAAAACAACCCTTCACTTAATCTCCCTTCACTCTTCCTCCTGCAGCGCTCCACTGCCCGCTTCCTTTCCTCCCTCTCTCCTTCTCCTCTTCCTCCACCATCCTCCCCCCTTCCGTCCTCTTTATCTTTCTCTCCTTTCCCCCTCTCTGCTTCGTTCTTTCCTTCACTCCACAGAGTCCATTAGTTACCCTCATTTGCCTCACTTAGCTAATGTGAGGTCACTCTTATTCCAGAGCTTCCTGTGACCCACTCCTGTGTGCTCTGTCTGCGTACTGCATGTCCTTTCGCGTGTCCAGTGGCCTGACCTTACCCTGTCCTACAGAGTGTCCTTGGTTGTCCAAAGCCCCTGGTGTGTGTGCAGTCAGCTTGTCCCCAGGCGTAGCCTTTGCGTGTGAACGCTGACCACACGAAAGGTCAGAAGTATTTATTTGTGTCCCATACTAAGTCTAATAAAAGAGGACACAAACACATGCTGTCTTGTGTGTGTGTGTGTGTAGCATGGTGTGAAAGCACATCTGTGTGGTGCATTGCTCTTCAGTGTATAGTGTCACTGTTATTCTCCTTTATGCTTGTCCTTCCTGTTGAAGGTCATTGGATCTTAGAGGGGATTTATCAGGGTTTTTTTTTATTATTAAATCTTGATGTGTGGAACCCTGTGTCTTCTCATCTATTTAACCTGTTGAGGAGTACGGTCACAAATATGTGATTAGAATGTTCGCAATCCGAGAGTTCCGTATTATGATGCGACAATTACCCTCAGAGATTTTCCCCATAGACTGTATAATGAACACTGAAACTATAGATTGTTTGCGTAGAATTCTAGAAGGAACCAGCGAAATAATTCACTCCTCATCTATTTAAAGACATTGCCCCAGCTGACTGGCACTGTCCGTCTGACCTCTGCGGTCTGGGATTGTCAGTGCCCCCCAACTCTGCGACTGTCAGTGCCGATCAGGCCTCAGTGAAACCCAAATCTGTCAGGGTGGTGGTGGGGTGGCAAAAGTCAAAGGGTGTAACCTTTTGTCTTTTATTGTCTTGTCAAACACCTCGCCGGCAAGTTCCTGTCTCTCTGTCAATTGTGGGAGCAACCTTGCTGCCAGCTCTTTCAAAACTGCAGAGGACACAATCACATATAAAGATACACACAAACACATATATATATACACACAATCACATATAAAGATACACATAGACACAGACACATACATATACACACAATCACATATAAAAATACACACAGACACATACATATACACACAATCACATACAGTATAAAGATACACACAGACACATACATATACACACAATCACATATAAAGATACACATAGATGCACATCATTAGTTCTCTCTCACCCTCCAGCCCCCCCTTTCTTTTCCATTCACCATGTTCTCGGATGGGGGAGAATCCCAGAGAGACCCCCCACCCCCACCTACCCACACTCTCACGCACACACACACACACACACACACACACACACACACACACACACACACACACACACACACACACACACACACACACACACACACTCTTCCTACCCTCCAGAGAAGCAGCCTGCAGTGGGGAAGAGTTGCCCCAGGCCATTTCCACTGCAGAACCCTCTGTGCCTTTAAGAGAGAGAGAGAGATAGAGAGAGTCAGAGAGAGAGGGAGAGGGAGAGAGAGAGAGAGAGAGAGAGAGAGAGGGGGGAAGAGACAGAGCAACAGTAAGAGGAGCGCATTTAGCAATTTTTTCTGCTCATTCTTAGCCTCGTGTTGAGCATCCTCTCAGTACACACACTCCCACGAGTGAGTGGGCTTACACACACACACACACACACACACACACACACACACTCTCTCTCTCTCGCACGCACACAGACGCACACGTGCACACAGGGGCTTGCTCTTCACGCTGCTCTCTCTCTTTCACACTCACACACACACGCACGCACGCGCTTGCACGGAGAGTGAGAGAGACAGAGAGAGAGAGAGAGAGAGAGAGAGAGAGAGAGAGAGAGAGGCAGCTGGTGAGAAGCCATCTCGCAAAAGGAGGATCCCTGCGAAAGAGCGCACGGCAGAGCGACAGCACGCGGAACAGAAGCAGAGGGAGAGAGAGAGAGAGAGAGTGTGTGTGAGAGAGAGAGAGAGAAACAAAGGGAAGGAGGACAGAAAGGCAGGAGCGAGCGAATAGGAAGAGGAGACAGCACCAGGAGACACTGCCCCGGCACCAGAGAGCGAAAGGAAGAGGACAAGAGGGGAGGAGGAGAAAAAAAGAGAGAGCGAGTGAGAGAGGAAGAAAAGAGAAGCCAGGAGCACCGGGAAACAACTCACTGGCTCTGGTGGCGGCAGAGCACTCCGAAGCACCATGGGAAATGCACCGTCTCAAGGCATGTCCACCCTGTATCTCCTCTTTACACACGCAGCAGTCCGTTTGTGTTTCTATGTCTGATTCCTCCATTCACATGGAGCCGCTGGGTTGGGTTGCATTTCTGTATGTAGCATTCTCTTGTCAGTGAGCTCCAGCTCAGCAGTTTTGTCTTGACCAGGTGTCCGTGCTGAGGCAGGTGGCTTTGGAGCTAGTTGTGTGTGTATGTGTGTGTGTGCCGGTATCTCTCACTATGTGTGTGTGTGTATGTGTGTGTGTGTGTGTGTGTGTGTGTGTGTACAGCAAGCATGTGTGTGCGTGTGTGTATGTTATGCGTGTGTGAGTGAATGAGGTATGAACGCGGTTGAAAGGATCTGTGGCAGATTTTTCCCCCTCTTTCCTGCTTTGCTCTGAGCCCCAGCCCTGTGCTGCTGGAGGGGGGTGTGTGGGGTTGAGGATGCAGGACTGAGCGGGAGGGATGGCCAGGAGTGTGAGGGCAAGGGGAGAGGGATGCCGGGGAGTGTGGAGAGCTAGATGTGTTTGCAGGGATCTACCCTATATGGAGCTCACCCATAGATCTGCAGCAGATCTGCCACCTATACAAGCTGCAGCTGTCACCAGCTGTGGGTGGAAAACACAGTGTAGCAGAGGTGTGTGTGTGTGTGTGTGTGTGTGTGTATGTGTGTGTGTGTGAGAGAGAGAGCAAGAGAGAGGAGGATAATTATGTACCTGAGGTCGGGGGTTGGTTTTGCAGGGGAGCGGTAATATGTTCCTGAAAAGAGCGGGTGAGGGAGAGAGGGAGAGGGAGTGGGAAAGATGGAGGGGGAGGAGGTTGGATGCGAGAGTGGGAAAGAGAGAAGAGGAGGAGGAGGAGAGAAAAAGCATGTGCTGTAGTCTTTGCATCCTGCAAATGAAAGATTGGGTGGGGAAGTACACAAGAGAGGGCATATCCAGGAAAGACTGATTATTTTTTGATAAAAAAAGAGGTACAAAAAGAGATTCTACACAGAAAAAGAGAGAAATGCTTCAATGAAAGAGGGAGCTGAATGACAGACATTAGAAGAGATGTCAAATGAAAGATAGGGAAAAATGGACGATAAGTGAAGAGGTCTGTGCAGAGAGATGGAAAGAAGATAGATAGATAGATAGATAGATAGATAGATAGATAGATAGATAGATAGACGGATGGATAGATAGAAGAGGACAAAGTTCTAACCAGATGGACAGACAGAGAATCCACACAAGCTAGGCAGGCATACATACAAGACAGACAGACAGACAGACAGACTGAGTGACAGTAATGGTGTGAGAGAGGGCCTGAAGAGCACCAGCACCAGAGAGAGCGAGAGAGCATGAAGGACTGAGAGGCTGACAGGGCACAAAACCCTGAGAGCATCACAGACTATGAAACAGCGAGAGAGCGAGTGCGTTTGGGGGGGATACACCCCTAAGAAGAGAGGCAGCTGAGTCAAAAGCGCAGAGTGAGAGAGGGATGAAAGAGAGGAAGGATGAGAGAGGAAGCAAGGGATGAAAGGAGGAGATGAAAGGAAGGTTAGAGGAGTGGAACAGAGAGAAGGACGAGGGAAGATGACAGAGGGGTGACTTTGGCATTCTGTCAGCTTGACACAAATGAGACGGCTTTGCAATGCAGTGACTCTACTAGGGCCCAGGCGTGACAGAATGTTTTAATTCAGGATGATTTGTCTTTGTGCTTTTCTGCACGCCGTTGCATCATGGGAGCTGACTGCAGCAGTATTGCCAGGTTACAGGTGACAGGGGGAAGGTGTGGAGAATAAGTCAGCGTAGAGTGCCAAGCAACATCAGAATGATACCAATTGCTAAATCAATCGATCGGTCAATCAACCAATCAATTAACCAACCAACTAACCAACCAATCAATCAATAATTCAATCAATCCATCAGCGATAACCAAACAATGTCCGGATCAGTCAATGTATGTATGTATATGTATGTATGTATGTATGTATGTATGTATATCTATCCATCTATAGGTTTTCTCCTCAGTCTGTATTTATAACTTGTTTATGCAGTCAGTGGGTTCTCTCAGAAGTTGAGGAGCTGAAACTATGTTGCACAACAGCCTGTGACTCCTGCCGCTAAACCAGAATAGATGTGAGACAATAAAAGCTCAGAACTGGGAATGGCCTCCCCCATGGGCCTGGTGTTCCGACAGACTCAGAATAAATATGTTTCACTCTCCGCCCGTGTTCTGAATCAAGCTGGGGACTGAGGGAGGGAGTGAGCGGTGTTGGTGCAAGAGAATCAGAAGCAATTAGGTTTGATTAATGATCTCCATCTGAGCGACGAGGGAACATCTCTGGTGTGTGCGCCAGCCGGTCTTTCTTACTTATCTTTACTGATGCGTGTGTGTGCGTGTGCGTGTGTGTGTGTGTATATCTGTCCGTCTTTGTGTGTATGTATATTTATGGTAAGTGAGTGTGTGTGTTTGTGTGTGTGTGTGTGTGTCTGTGTGTGTGTTGGCACGTGCCAGTCTATCTGGCTGTGTGGAGAGTGGCTCACTGTTGAAATATCAGGCTCAAATCATTTGCCTAAAATGCAAATTCACAGCACTTGTCACCCAGTGTTGTTGTGCTCGGCTGACATATCCAACCCAAACTGGAATTGGAGTGTCATTGCTTGAGGCCTCCAGCCATAGATAGCTGAGCTGTGCTGGGCAGGGATTCAGAGCAGCTGTGCAGATCTACGCTGGGGTAAGCTGCTTTTAGACCATTGTCCATCTCTATTACATACATCTTAAGAACTGATAAAAGCTACAGCATACACAGGTGTTTGGGAGAAGATAATTAATTAAATTGAGATTCATCAACTTATCAACTTATCAACTTATTTAGGTCAGTGTACAGACAATGTCAAATGTATAGATAACAATATTTCCACTCAGATTGTTTTATAGTTAATGTAAGAATGCAAAGATCACAAGTACTGTGATTTGCTATACACTGATTGTCAATAGGCCTGCTGACAGCACTGACAATTCTGCACTGTTAACATTCATAGAACTGCATGGGAGGATCTCTCTATGAATTACATTTTAAGGGGAAGATTGTAGAGAGTAAAAGTTTGGCTGTAACATCAACACCAGTTTGCACTTTGTCAACGGCAAAGGTGGCAGTCAAATCAGATGGCTTGAGCAGGGTGAGTCTTCCTGTTTTTCCAGCATACAGTCAGACTGCATTCATCATTACTTTTGCTGGCCTGGACACTTTTGCAAAGGGTGTGAACCCTGACCTCAAATAGTCAAATAGTGTTTTAACTTGGCTAGGTTTTGTTAGCCTGGAAAAATCCAAACTCATTCTCTAATCTAATGCATCGCAACGGGCACTAACTGAAATCATTGGTCCAGCCTTACCAAGCACTTTGATATTTGCCTAAACTGTACAAACTGACAATAAACAGCATTGACAGTCAGGAAACAATGTATTTGGGTCTACCTTTGCTGTAAATAAATCTACATTTTTCCAACTGCATTTTATGACGTTTGCAGGTGTTGCTGCTTCTGTTTATCACAATAACTTTAGGTTTTGTCTTCCCCTCTTGTCGCTGATTGGCATTGACATTTTTCTTGTCAGAGGGAAATGGTTATGAATTATGGTGTTCCAGACTAGATCTCCCTGAAAGAAGATCTAGGTGGGCTAAGGTTTTGTAGGCTATTTGCCAAACCTCTTTTGTAGAGCAATTTGGTCATGTAGACTTCTTAAGTGCCATGGTGTTTATATTTATGCATTAGGCCAACTGTGTGTGCTTTTAAGGAGTGTTTATAGTTATTAGGAGTGTGTGTGTGTGTGTGTGTGTGTGCATGCCAGTATATGCACTCAAGAGGCTTTGAGAGACTGTAAATAAGAGCATTAAAGAAAGATAATGTCACTTACGGAGAAAGCACGTAAGCTGCAATGACAAGAGACAGAGCTCTATCCTAGGGAAATTCAGACTTTAATTGTCACAACACAAGAGCTACATGTGAGTAGGGCTGTATTTCAATCCGGAATTGGATTTGTTTGAAGAGCTGTTGCAGCTCTCTATGTAGCTCATCCACTGGTTTAGGGCATAAAGGTGAAGGTTTTGAGTCTATTCCTAAGCTGATCTAAACCAAAACTAAGCTAAGCTATGCTACGCTAATCTTGTCAGAGGTTCACTCCGAGGCTTGTTAGACCACGAGAATCTCCCGAGAGGTGCAGTAGACTCCACTTTCACCCTGATTCAAAGTCTCATTTGCTTTCATTCAATCTAAGTGGGCAGACATTGTAACTTTAGAATTCGATTTAATTGCAACACCGTTGGGTCACTCTCATTGAATTAGCTCACACATCAGTATGGCTGTTAGCAGGAAAGAGAAAGCAAGGATGAGAGAGAGCATGCTTAAGTAAATGTGTGTCAAAATCAGAAGATGGTTTAATGAAGGACTCTATCTAATAGGCCTACATCATTCTCACTATGGAAGCATTTTTCCCCACATTGAATTCTTAGCCTACTGCAGGCAGCACACACTACAGAAGTCTGGCTTGTAATTTAAACTGGACAATTCCCCCCTTTTTTCATACAATAATTGAATGTTTACCCTATCGTTCTCTTTGTGAACATGCACTTTTTAGTACTGGGCATTTTGTTGCTGAGACACAAAGCTCTTGACTTTGGAGGACAAAAACATGGTTAAATGAATCAATGTTGGAGCAGGAGAGACTAGGAAATAGACCAGTTTGAGGAGGACTCAAAGATAACAACTTCTTCCTGAAGCCCTGTTGCATTGCGTACACTTGTGGTGCCTCGTTACTGGCTGATGATGACATCATGCTTGCTGAAAGAGGGGTGCTGATTGGTTCATTGGAGAGATTCCTAGTAAGGCTGGCAGGGGAGTGCACTGTAGGGTAACCAAAGAGGTGTCATCACTGAAGCAAGATAATGCTCATTTACAATCCAGTGCAGTGCAGTGCACATTCACCTTCAAGGTTATCCCAATTTGTCTGGTAGGCTATATGTCTTCTCTCTCTCTCTTTCTCTCTCTCTCTCTCTCTCTCTCTCTCAGTGATTCCATCAGTTTGTTTTCCTTCTCTCATTATCACACTGGATTTGACAGAAAATGCCTGAGGGGATGGAAGGATCGTACCTTAAAGCTAGAAATCCACACACACACACACACACACACACACAGACACACGCACACACACACACACACACACACACACACACACACACACACACACACACACACACACACACACACACACACTGACTCACTTGTACAAAGGCATCACATATGCTTAGGCATGCACATGCAGACTCTTGCACATACATACACACACACACACACACACACACACACACACACACACACACACACACACACACACACACACACACACACACACACACACACATCCTTGCATCCTCATATATCAGTGTATGTGTATAGACACCTCTCTCTCTCTCTCTCTCTCTCTCTCTCTCTCTCAGACACACTCTTTCTGTGATCAGGTAAGAAGGCCTGTGGCTTGAAAGGCTTCATGGTGTGCATCATGAGGTGCTGTAATATGACGATCATTTATGATTCATAAGATGGAGGGAAAGGAAGAGATGGAGAGAAGGAGGGAGGATAAGAGAGGTAGCGTACAGTACTGAGACCCAAAAGGAATACAAAAGCAATGCCTCTGAGTCCAGTAAAAGCATGAAAACCATCTGAAGTCCTGCACAGAAGTATTCCCCACCATAGATCTGATCTCTGGGCTGTGCTGGTCAGTGTTGGTTTAAAAAAACAAACAAACAAAACAAAAAACAGGAAATAACTGAAATGAAAAAGACTGTTATGCTTTGAGATTACCTATTTGTTTTTCAATGTCTATAATATTTTTGGCTGATAGAAGAAATGGAAGCTATCCACTGAACATTACAACCGTTAGACTCGGGATTAGAATATTTTTCAGGCCCATGATTGACTCAACTCTCTGAATCTGAAGTGAAATGTTTGTTGATACCAATTCTGGAACAGTTCTGGCTTTGATGTATTGTTCTGGGCTGTCAGGATGATTGTTGGCTAAAAAACAGAGAGGACCCCCAGTTCCCACACACCCATCTCGGCAGAGTGGCCTGATTTGCCCCTTTCAGACCACTCCCTAGATGCTGACCAATCAGAGCACTCCCCCACTACTTTGTGATTGGCCACGGTTGAAAACGTGGGTGTATCTGTCCAGCACGGATGAGGCAAGCGGAGCTGCTCAATAATTGAGCAGGTGGAGAACTCTATCCACCTATGGTTGCCGCCTCTGTCTGACCTTGCGTGCTGATACATTAGCACGTGAGTTGGGCCTCTCTCTTTTCTCTCCACCTCTCTCACTCTCTCTCACTCTCTCTCTCTGTCTCTCTCTCTCTCTCTCACTCTCGCTCTCTCTGTCTTTTTTCACTTGTACGCTGCTGATGTTTGTTTGGCTCAGTGCTGCCAATCGATGCAGCCGCCTCTTAGAACACTGAGAGAAGGATGGATGGATAGAAGGATGGAGGGAGTGTCTCAGGCCCCCTTTTTATTTGTCCCTGACACCATTTATCATTTATCCGGTTGGGTCCTTGTGTAAAACAGAGTCAGTCTGGGTCAGACTCCAGATGACTTTAGCCCAAATGTTTTATCTCTGCATACACAGTTCTAATGCCATGTGACAGACTGGTCTATTCTGTTACGACAGGTGAGCTTCAGTGCATTCCACGCCGCACACAGAATGATTTGATTCATCTGGACAGTCTCATTTGGCTGCGGGGTGTAATCTGTGATAGATTAGTGAGGCCTGGCTTGTTGGTGGTGTGGTGTGGAGCAGTGTGTGCATTCAGTGCTCTGCAGATGGACCCAGGGGCATTCAGCTTCTCTCTCTTCCCTCTTCCTTCCCCTTCCCTCCACTCTCCTAGCCTGGCCCCACCCGCCTACTATCGCCGCTCATTTTCATCTCTCTGAGATACTAGTCTGGCTCCTCTCAATGCATTTACATTGCCCTCAGCCACCAGGATGGCAGACCAATCAGCGACGAAAGGGGATGATAGTTTTGAAAATGGCTGTGGTAACTGTGCTAAACGTGCCTGCAAACATAAGAAAAATTGTTGTTGGAAGAATGTGTAAATTTTTAAAGCAAAGGTAAATACATTGTTTCCTGACTGCCGATGCAGTTTAGTTTATCAGTTTTGTAAAGGTTAGGCAAATACAAAGTAACGTTAGGAATCCCTGGTCAATGTGATTGGTTTAGCTGGACCAATGATTTCAAAGTTAACGCAAAGTGTACACCCATTACGATGCTATAGTTGGAAACATTTCCCAATGGACAGTACCCCTACTTCCTTCATAAAGCGAGTGAGTGTGGTGAAACCAGGCCACCGCTCTCCACCTCTTTCTCTATCACTCGCTCTTTCCTCCCTCCTCTCCTCTCCTCTTCTTCTTCCATTCATACCTTGACTTTTCCCCATTTCTGTCGGCAAGGCTACAGCTCCCAGTGTGTGCGTCGGCTGCCGTGACAACCCTGTCGTTTTGTTTTTGCTCTCAGCTGGATGTCTCTCTGTGGGGGCCGGCTGCTCTCCTGCTTGCCTGGGTGGAGTTCACAGCTCATTAGAGAGTCCACCATTCAACAGGCAGCTCCACCAGCTCACATGCAGTGGTTGGGTATAGACACATGGATTAGGGATGTACTGTGGTCTGACTTGCCACAAGCTTTTCAGTGGCATTCAGGTCTTGTTTTGCATACATTTACACACACACACACACACACACACACACACACACACACACAGAGCCTTACAAGACTGTTTACAGCTCTTCGAGTCACGGTAAAATGTAATTTTTGGTACATAGCTAATTTAGATACACTTATGGTGTGGGTGCTTGCGTTTCTTTACGAATCCGCCGTCTTGGTTTGTATAGAAATGAATAGTAAGTGACACATACACGTAAGAGGTTGGAAATAAGGGACGGTTGGTAATATGTGACATTACAATATATCCTATATCTGATCACTATTAACATCAGATTATACTTACCTGCCTCACCTGTGTGTGTGTGTGTGTGTGTGTGTATGCTCATGTGTGCTCATGTTCCATTTAAGGGCACTCCCTTAATTTCTCCATCCTGACTCTAGGCAAACTGAAGGCTGGCGCAGCGTTTCCACGGCATGGGAATACGTTAGGCACCTTTTAGTCGCTGTCAGCCAAAATATATATCAGCCTTTCAATTGTCAGCTGCAGAAAAAACAACTTGTCATTTATCCTCCTCTCTGGCTGTTTAAATAACTGGAACCGTCCCCTCATAGCCTTTGGGGTGACAGCCGAACACAAAAATATGTCCATCACAGCCACTAGCATTTTGAGGGGGGCAAATTGTCTTTGACAAAAGGGTGTTTTTTTTTCAGTCCGTTTTTTTTTTGTCTTTTGCTGGGTGTGTAGACAGGAGGGCGTGATGCTGTAACTATGACAGACTGAGCTGTTCTGGGGAGGCCACCGAGCGCGGGTGCAAACGCCACTTAACCTCATTTACTTGTTTTACTGTTGGACAGCCACCTTCCTGCCTCTGCCTCGCCCTGCCTCGCCTCTCCTCACCTCAGCTGCCTCCCACCAGCGCCTTGGCTCCATGGGGGTGTGTAAGGAGCAAAGGACTGTGTGTGTGTGTGTGTGTGTGTTAGAGAGAGAGAGAGAGAGAGAGAGAGAGAGAGAGAGAATGTGAGTGTGTATGGGAAAAGAAAGAGAGAAAAGAGGGATGTGTCAGGAATACTGAGCAGGCTTCAGGCTACACTGTGGTGAAAGCGATGGACTCTGGCTAGCAGAACTCTAAACCTGTCATCCAGCCCCTGCCGTCTCTCCCTTTCCCTTTCCCTTCTCTCTGATTTCCCAAACACTGCCCCATGGCTCTGACAAACCCACCTCTACAGCCAGGCCACAACCTCCTCTCTCTGTGTCCCTCACTATACTCTTCCCTCTACCACCCTGTTTTGTCCAAACCTCCTCACTGGACGGACCCATGTGGACGGTCTACTGGTCCCCGCCTCCTCCCCTGTACGCTGGAGCATAGCGAGCGCTGTGCTCAAGCGCACACTTTGATGTGGCGCACTGAAGTGTCTGAATATATGAGAGTGTGGTTGAACACATGTTTGATCTTGTACCATTTGACAGTGTCTTGTAGGCTCTGGCCTTTAAGAGAGTCAGGCTCCCCCCTCTCTCTGCTTTTCTCTTCTCTTCTCATCTGTTCTTTTCAGCGTGGTCTATCTGTCTGACCTTGACTTGCAAAACAGATTTGACTGGACAGTGTTTGTGTGCTATCTTGGGCTTTGCTCTTTAGAATAGCCTCCGATGCAGAGGCGTGGGACGAGGATGTTTTACCTGAAGGCTGTGTAATTTTAGCCATATTTGCTTTTTCGTTTGGATGCAATTGTATAATTAGTCCAAGAAAGCCAGGCATAGCTGGTCTGGCATTGATAAGCAAATGTGGTAAACTATGACTGTAACACAAAGTCAACTTCAAATCCCAAATAAGGACTTCAAACAGCAAAGCCCAACCAAGAGTGAAAGGAGAAAGGCTCGGCTGATTTTACTGTTGCTTAGTTCTGAAGCCAGCCATTTTGTCTGGGGATTGTTGGTGACATTATCTCACTTTGGCCAGGATAAAAGTATATCTGGAGAGACACCAGAGAGGTTAAAGTCACCAGCTTTCATCCTCTGAGCTACAACAGCAACAGCAACAAAGACTAATCATACATGCAGATGGTCTGGGCTTTGATCAGTTTTGAGGTTCTTACTGTTGTTGTTTTTCTTACAACTAGAAAGAATATGTCACTATGTTTCTTATGAGGGTTTTCACATAAAACATGTGAATCTGCCCTATTTGCCCGAGCTGCAGTCTGTGACATTCTGACGGGGATGTGTGTGTTTGGATTTGCATACACTGTTTGTGATCATGTCTGTGTATAGTACTGAGTTGGGCTGCAGCGTGTGGTTGCTGTCCAAGGTGCTGAAACTGGTTTAAGGCACAGGAGGGGACTAGGGTTGGTTCAGTTGATCTCAAATGCTATTGTCATTATTGGAAAAAAGGCCTTGCGTGTGTGTGTGTGTGTGTGTGTGTGTGTGTGTGTGTGTGTGTGTGTGTGTGTGTGTGATTGAGGAGTGTGTTTAGATGGTGGTATTTCCCTAACCGTTTTGTGCATATCAGTATATTAAAATAAAAATAATTATATCCCTCACACTCACAGTAAATCTGCAAACAAACTACATAAATTGTGTCTACATAAATAGACCCAAAATGATGAGCTAAGTTAAAGAGATAATTATTTGGTGAACAGTAAAGGAAACGTTTGTTTTTCATTAATTGGATGCAGGCAGGAAAACAGAGGAAAACAACACCAGGCTGGTGCAGGGAAGGTGCTTCCTCCAGAGAGACAGCTAGTGATCAGGAATCCATAGTCAGGTCACACACACATTACAAAACTCACATTAACTCACCCCCTACAATAACCCTCACAACATACACAAAACACAAACTGACACACACACACACACACACACACACACACACACACACATATTTTCATCTTATAGGAAGCCCCCCTCAAAACAATAACCCCCACGGTGTAGTGCGGTTACTAGGTAACAGCAGCTGTGGTAGATGAGTGCAGGTCAGAGATGGGGGAGGGGAGGAGCCAAGCTGCCTGTCGTGTCGTTGGCATGGTGACAGTGGCGGCTCGGTGGTATATGCAACATAGGCACCCACACTTGAAAAGAGGGTGCTGGTAGCGCCGGTAGGGGTCTTTGCCCAGATATTTAATGGAGGGGTGGTAGGTACTCTCTCAAGGACACAATAGACTACATGTCACACCTGGACACTGGACACTGGACAGGTTTGCCACATGAGCAGCTGCTTGTCTGAAAGGAAATCACCATGACATTGGCCAGTGTCATCAACATCATAACATTATTACCAGTATCACTATCTTCATCATCATCACCATCATAATCGTCATCATCACCAGCCAGTCTCCCCTCACACAGCTTACGCATTCTATATAAATCTCATAGTCCATGTTGTGAAGCCCTCTGAATGCAAGTGTGTGTGTGTGGAGTGGATTGTGGCTGTGTTGAGGGCAGCAGGTTGAGATGAGGTTGTTGTTGGCGTGGGGCTTTTCGCTGAGAGCTCTGAAATGTCCCTGAGCTGCAGTCGTTCTGCATGGAAGAACAGCCAAACCCCTCAGCAGACCTGGAGTGCCGCAGCACACCGCTGTTAAAGAGGCAGAGCGTCTGTGTGTATGTGTGTGTGTGTGTGTGTGTGTGTGTGTGTGTGTGTGTGTCTGTCTGTCTGTCTGTCTCTCTGTGTGTCTATCTTCATGTATAAGAGTAAATTAAATTAATAAATAATAATAATTTTTTTTTAAATTGACCTGTAATTGAGTGCTGTATCTATATGTGTTTTGTTTGTGTGTGTGTGTGTGTGTGTGTGTGTATCTGCCTCTGCGTAGGGGTCTGTATGTGTTCATAATGGCTTCCGGTTGCGGATGCCATCTTAACCACCTCCAAGGATCTTAGTCAGACGAAATACAATACTTGTGACACACCCACACACAAACACACACACACCACACACACACACACACACACACACACACACACACAAACACACACACACACACACACACACACACACACACACACACACACACACACAGACACAGACACACACACACAGGACATCCACACACAAAAAAAGCTCTTTATGCAGACTGGATTTTTTATTTTTTATTGATTGATTTGTTTATTTAAGTGTCAAACACCATGGTGCCCAGCCCTCATGGGCTTATTGGGCACTGCAGTAATAATTTCACTGTTATCTCCAGATAACCACGTGACGTAACACAGAACCCAACATAACATAACTAAACCACTAAAAATAAGGATACATACAGATAGAGATGGCTTGTCATATGGGATACAAAATACTTTGCCGGAAATACCAGGCCTTTTCTATAAATTTTGCCAAAGCAAAAACATAATTTTCAAACAGCCAGCACAAAATCTCCCCTTCATATTTCCAAAATATATCTGGATTTTTTAACTGAATTGATTCAAAAAGAGAGTTCCTTAAGTCGCAGTATAAATGACAATAAAAAACAAAATGAAATTCATCTTCCACAACCTGAAGATCACAGAATTCACACAAGCGTAAGTGTTCAGGTGTACAGTACCTTTAAATCGACCCACTTCCACTACCAGAGGTAAGGTACTAGTTCTCAATTGAGCACAGAGGGACCTCTGCCTTCTCTTTAGATTAAGGAAAATATAAGGTTCTGTAACATAATCATTCTTAAATTGAACATAATTTCTAAGTTTTGGCTTCTTCCATATGTCCTGTTTCCATTGATCTACATATTTACTCAACAGTCTTTGAGTCGGACTGGAAGAGGAGAAAACACTGTGATTGAGAACAACTTGTTTAAACCCAGTGACACAGTACGTCCTTCACCCCCTCTCACTCTCTCTACCTCCAGAGCATCATGCATCTTACAGTAAATAAACAAGGCTACACACAGACACACACATTTGAATTCTTTATTTGAATCCACCAATGACATTTCTTACAGAAAGGATTCAAATATTTTTCAGAGGTGAAATAGCTTTGAAACATCATGGGTACAGAAAAAAAATCACCTACGCCACCCAGCAAGACTGCTTATCACAGCTGATAGGGAGCAGAATTTTGCCAGCTGTTTGGACTTTCTTTTTGATAGCCCTTCCAGTCGTAGCCCACTGACAATTCATTTGTGAACATGCCTCAAGCTGCCAAATACTAATGCTACCATCTTACATATACAGTATAGCCTAAGTCTCTGATCTTTGCTAGGAGGAGTTGATATCCAAGTCATTTTATTATAACATGATATGTCCATATACAAGTCATGAACACAATCTCAAAGACTAGCACCTCCTTTCTATCTCTAGCCCAGAACACAACATCAGGGCTGTTAGGGATGCTACAAACCACATCATCAGAGCCATCTGATGAAAATCATACCAATCTGGTGTTACGTGTGAATGTTTGTACATATGTTTTGGAAATATGTCTTTAACATGACAATACGGTCTTGGCGCAGTGCAGTGTAGAGTCCTTTGTACACATTGCAACCATTTACAATATCGGCAACTGATTCAAGGTGCT
>NW_027468774.1:18728600-18738600 GCF_046254945.1 Alosa pseudoharengus | reverse complement strand
TTTACTCAAACCGTATAATTTAGTGCTGCGTTTTATGTAATATTAACTAGTGCATTGTCCAAGGATTTTATTATGCCACACAACTTCGGGGCGGACTGGCTGTGTGGTGAAAGTTTGGTGTGGAGATGGTGGTCAGAAGGGCCTTGGCTTTACAAATACTAGACTTCAGTGCCCTCAGCACATGAGAGTTAACACACTGTTCAAAACAGCTGACCCTGACCCTGCATCCTTCTGCGAATGCCCTGGACTTGACTCGTCGACAGCCTTCAAAGACCCTGTGGCCCCACATCCCTTAAACACTCCCACACTCCAACACTCCCACACCCCTCAAACACTCCCACACTCCCACACCCCTCAAACACTCCCACACTCCCACACCCCTCAAACACTCCCACACTCCCACACTCCCACACCCCTCAAACACTCCCACAACCTCCCACACCCCTCAAACACTCCCACAAACTCCCACACTCCCACATCCCTCAAACACTCCCACACTCCCTCAGTCCCCCCCATGCCCACCTGCTCAGCACCCTGCACCCGTCAGGTGCTCCTCACACCAGCCGCCTCCCCTGGATCTAAGACACCAATGCAGAAGCGAAACCAGACCAGCAGAGCAAGCAGGTACACAGTGAATGCAGACTGACTAAAAATAGTACACACAGGCATTTCTATAGGTGAACACAGGCATTTCTAAATAGATAGATAGATAGATAGATAGACAGATAGATAGATAGATAGATAGATAGATAGATAGAATAGGGTAGAAATAGAATAGGGTAGAAATAGAATAGGGAATAGATAGGATGTGGAAAAGATTTAAAGAAAGAAAGACAGAAAGAAAAAAGAAAGAAAGATCACGAGGTATGATTGTTGTGTTGTGAGATGAAAGTGTTGTGTGGCATCAGGAGAGAAATGAGATTGCAGGAGGTAAAGAAGAAGCGGGGGAGCCGCCTCACATTTCTCTTTAACGAGGCCCTGTTTTGGCATCGTGTCACAAACAGGTAGAACACATTAGAAAAGCAGCCTAATCAAAAGCCCAGTATTCTTCCTCTCTCTGCCTCTCTCCTTCTCCCTCTCCCTCTCTCCCTCTCTCTTTCCCTCTCTCTCTCTCCGCCATGTTTTCTTCTCTCTGTCGCTCTCCTCGGCGCTTCCCTATCCCTGGATGACAGACGGAGGAGATGTGGAGATTACACTTCCTTTTGTTCTTTCTTCAACAGAGAGAAAGTGAGAAAGAAGGGAGCCTGTGTGCGTGCGGGGGAGAGGGGAGGGATGGGGTGGAGATAGAGGGGTTGAGAAAGAAAGAGAGAGAGGGAGAGGGAGAGATGAAAACCGATAGAGGATGAGAGCGGAAGTATGTGTGATGGAGATAAGGCTGGAATAGACACAGGAAACAGTGGAGGTCCTCTCACACACACAGATACCACCAACTGACAACAGAGGGAGGAGGGAGAGAAAAGGGGGAGTGGGTGGAGGAGAGCAAGTGGAAAGGGAGAGAGAGAGAGAGAGAGAGAGAGAGGAGAGCAGCAGGAAGAGAATGAGTTTAAGCAAGACTGGAAGGACAACTGAAGGACAAAGGGAAAGGAGTGAGAGAGAAAGAGATGGAGAGAGAGAAAACAAAGTCATGTTGTTCCTATTGAGTGCACACACACACACACATACACACACACAGACACACACACACACACACAGACACACACACACACACACACACACACACACACACACACACACACACACACACACAGACACACACACACACACACACACACACACACAGACACACACACACACACACACACACACACACACACACACACACACACACACACACACACACACACACATGTGCACACCCACACACACATGTGCACATTGACTTTTGCTCACCTCATGCCTATAGTCAGCTGCAATTACTACCTGAGGAGCATAAGAAATCCTCTCTCTCTCTATCTATCCCTTTCTTTTTTCCTCTCTCACCTGCTGAACAATTCTCCTCACCCCTCTCTTTTACATTTCCCTTTAACCCCTCTCTCCTGTACATTTGTCCCATTGTGTTTTTAACAGTGCTTCTGTTGGGGCTGTTGTAGTCATTTTCTAGTGTACTTGTGTTTTCAGGCTAGCCTGACTTTGACCTTTGAACTGCAGGGTAGTATGAGGGATGATGTCCTCTTCAGCTTGGCCAACCGCATGACTCCCTCCAACCAATGGTGTTTGTGTTTGATCAAAATCCCAGGCCAATATTGAATGCCTGGTGCACATTCTTTGTGTGTGTTGGTAGATTAGAGTGTGAGCAGGGGAAAGAGAGAGAAAAGAAGAGAGAGAAAGAGAAAGACACATGATGCTTGTCTTCCACAGTGAGGCACTATACAACACGGCAGAACGGTCCCTCCCTCATTCTCTTTGTCCCTTGTCTCTTTTTCTCTCTCTCTCTCACACTCTCTCTCTCTCTCTCTCTCTCTCTCTCTCTCTCGTGACCCCTGTGTTTATACTTTCGTTGGCTTGTCATTAGCCACTCTCCCTCCCTCTATCTCTCTGCCACCCCCCCTGGTCAATTCTGGCCATCCTCTCTCTCCATGGCAACACCAGGACTTTCCAACACCCCCCCCCCCCCCCCACACACACACACACACACACACACCCTGCTCCTCGTCTTGAACAGAATCTGGGTCAGGCTTCTGTTCGCATGACAGACACTTCCACATTACCACTCAATAGCCCTCCCAGTCTACACCAGGCCGCCAGGAGGTGTGTGTGTGTGTGTGTGTGTGTGTGTGTGTGTGTGTGTGTGTGTGTGTGTGTGTGTGTGTGTGTGTGGTGTATGGTGACTGCTGGAGAAAAAGAGAGACAGAGACAGAGCGAGGAGAAGAAAAGAGGTAGAATGGGGTTGAAGAAAGAGGAAAAATGAAAAGATGTGTTGGGAAAAGGGTTATGAAAGGGGGACAGGGGATAAAGAGACAGAGAGAGAGAGAGAGTGAAAGCAAAATGGAATAAAAGAGATAGAAAGAGAGAGGGAGAGAGAGAGAGAGTAAAAGCAAGATGGAGTGAGAGAGATAGAAAGAGAAAGGGAGAGAGAGATAGAAAGAGAGAGGGAGCAAGAAGATGAGGGAGAGAGAGGAAGAGGAAGATAGGGGCTAGTGACAGGATAGCTGTCATGCATTGTGGCAGGTTCTGGTGGGCGCTAGTATGTGCTAGTGTGTGTGTGTGTGTGTGAGGAGAGTAGGCCTCAGGTGCATTCTATTGTTTTACATGATCAAGATAATATGGAGAGCTATTCCTGGTTTCAAGTCATTATAGATTATCTTTCTCTCCTAGATATTCTGTCTCTTCTTTCTTCGTGTCTGCATGCCAGCTATGTTTTTGCTACATTTGCCTATCAGTACATCTGAGGTCATCTAAAGAAGACATACCTAAAGAATACTGTCCACCACGTGCTTGTGCTCCGCTCCACATAGAGCTTCAAAACAATAAGCCATAGAAGTAGGAGCTCTTTACACCTGTACTACATGCACAGGTATATTACACTACACCTGTACTACATGCACAGGTATATTACACTACACCTGTACTACATGCACAGGTATATTACACTACACAACGTACTACATGCACAGGTATATTACACTACACAACGTACTACATGCACAGGTATATTACACTACACCTGTACTACATGCACAGGTATATTACACTACACAACGTACTACATGCACAGGTATATTACACTACACCTGTACTTCATGCACAGGTATATTACACTACACAATGTACTACATGCACATATATATTACACTACACCTGTACTACATGCACAGGTATATTACACTACACAATGTACTACATGCACAGGTATATTACAGTACACCTGTACTACATGCACAGGTAGATTGAGGTTGAGAGATTTAAAGTCTGATGAAAATAATGTGACACATACTAGCTGAAGATTATGCTCTGACAAACTAATGTAGAACAATGTAACAGTGTAGAGTGATATAGACTAGGGCAGTGTTTCTCAAACTTTTTCAAACCAAGGACCACTTAACTATTAAAAAAAACACATAGCTAAAAGAAAAAAACAGTAGACCTACTTCAACAGTAACCTATATTACACAATAGGCCTACTCACTGAACCACCTTGCTTATTAACTTTGCACCTTGCTTCTTGTTGCAGAACTGTTTGGAGTTACACACAAGTTGGTTCAATATTGCAAACAACTCATCTGTATTATATTTTACCACGTCTACTCACGGATCACTTGAGATAGCTTGCGGACCACCAGTGGTCCCCAGACCACACTTTGAGAAACACTGGACTAGGGCACAATACCATCTATTAGTGTGGGACTGAAGAGCACAAATCCTCAGTTGTATACAATAAGGAAAGGTATATGGTACATAACATACAGTATAATGGAAAATCCCCACAGACAAAGGGATAAGACATCATAAGTGCTACTGTGGGATAATACGCAATAGTGATAGAACAGGGTACAGGATAAGAGTAGAGGACACAGTGGGATGTGAGCGGATAGAAAAGGCTGTGGTGGGATGGCGAGGGCTCTGGAGGATGGAGGAAGGTGGAGCAGAATGGGAGGTGTGCCCTGAGACAGCAGCTCATTGTGGAGCAGATGAGGATCAGCATAAACGGCTCATCTTGAGGAGTGCAGCTGCCTGCGTGCCGAGATGGCAGTAACTGGGAGAAACAGCAGGGATTTGCCAATCTGACACTAATCCATACTTTATCCTTCTGTCAAAGCAGTCAGGGGTGTGTGTGTGTGTGTGTGTGTGTGTGTGTGTGTGTGTGTGTGTGTGTGTGTGTGTGTGTGTGTGTGTGTGTGTGTGTGTGTGTGTGTGTAAGTGAGTGAGTGAGTGTATGTCAAGTGAGTGAACGAGCGTGTGTTCGTGTGTGCGTGTATGCGCGTGCGTGCTTGTGTGTGTGCGTGCGTGCGTGCGTGCGTGCCTGCGTGCGCAAATGTGTGTGTGTGCGAGTGTGTGGCCTTGTAAAGCTGAAGTGGTGGGTTGGAGGTGTGTGTCACTGCAGGGGTCACCTCTGCCAGCTCTGACTAGTCTTCTTCATCTTCATCTCCACAATCACACAATATTCCCCAGATTCCCACTGCAGGCTGGTAATAAGGCAAAGCCAAACTTTCCATTTAAAACAGCACACTGCATGCAAAAACATATCCAATAATATATCCTTGGACCGCTGATGATTTTCTGTGACAGGTTTAAGAGATGGTCGTTCTGTGATTCGCAGCTTGGGGCTCAGTTAAAAGCATTTCTAAGGGTGGTTCAAAGCGCACAGTGTGAATGCTGATTTCTACTGACATGGCTTCAAAGAGCACACAACACTGCCTGCATTTGCTCTTGACAGCGTCCAAAAGCACATACCAGTTTAATCCGTGTGAGTTGAACATATTATTTGGAGGACTCGACGCCCGTAAAGATTGTGATCTTTCTTTCTTTTCCTCTCTTTCTATCCGTTTCTATGTCTGTATCCATTACATTCTGTCATTCTAATTGCTACATCTAAATCCCATTCTCTTTCTCTTTCCCTCCTTTTCCCCAATCGTTCCCTCTCTCCATTGATCTGTGTGAGTGAAAAGGGGGACCCTTGATCTATCACATGACTGTTACCATGGTGATATCGCAGCAGTCTCTCCCACCAATATTCAAAGTGTAGTTTAACACCAAGCCCTGTTAATATGTACGCACACTCACATATGCCCTACCTAACCCCCAACACACACACACACACACACACACACACACACACACACACACACACACACACACACACACACACACACACACACGCACATGCACACGCACATGCACACACACACAGTTTCTCATCCCTGAGGTTTAATAACCCCTGTGTCTGCCGAGCCTGTTTGTGGGTTGTAGGTTGCTTGCAGGCTGAATCATTGATGCTGTTTGATTAGGGTTTCTGCTGACACTGCGGGCGTGTGTGTGCGCATGTGTGTGTGTATGTGTGTGTGATGAGAATGTTATTGACATTGAAGAGAATAAAAGTGGCGCAAGATCATTCGTTTTGGAAAGGCTTGCTTTATCACCAGGGGAAACCCGAAGAAGGCTTCAGACAATCTGATAAGAGAAATCAGATGTGTGTGTGATTGTTATTCTCTCTGTGTGTACTTCTCTGTGCACGTGTGTGTGTGTGCGTGCATGTGTGTGTGCGTGTGTGCATGCATGTGTGTGTGTGTATGTGTGTGTATGTGTGTGTGTGTGCGTGTGTGCATGCATGTGTGTGTGTGTATGTGTGTGAATGTGTGTGTGTGTGTGTGTGCGTGTGTGCATGCATGTGTGTGTGTGTGTATGTGTGTGTATGTGTGTGTGTGTGTGCGTGTGTGTGGTGTGCGTGTGTGTGTGTGTGAGTGTGTGTGTGTGTGTGGTGTGCGTGTGTGTGGTGTGCGTGTGTGTGTGTGTGAGTGTGTGTGTGTGCGTGTGTGTGTGTGTGTGTGTGTGTGTGTGTGTGTGTGTGTGTGTGTGTATGTGTGTGAGTGTGTGTGTGTGTGTGTGTGTGTGTGTGTGTGTGTGTGTGTGAGTGAGCTTGTGAGACAGGGAAAGCATCTGAATGTGTTTGTGTGACTGTGTTTGTGTGTTTTTCCTCATTATTAACACCCCTAAAAAGAGAAACAAATAACAATACAGCAACAGCAGTGTTGTGTTCTGATTCCCTGCATGTGAATAACTACTGATGCTGTTCACACAGTGTCTGGAGACATCCCCAGCTGCGCTATCTTGTGAGAATCACATAAAGCATTGAATTCTGCAAAGTTTCCTTTGTACTGCAATAGAACCACTGTCAGAGACTGATGATGACGATGATAAAAACAGTGGCTTGTACAAAAGTACAAAATATAATTTGAATAAAGCCAACATGTCATACATGTAATACATTCCCCTCCTCCCTGAATCTCCACTATGTGACAGTAGCATTAGTAGGGTTTGTGGTGACGTTGTGTTTGGAATGGAGGATATACTCTACCATCCCATGACACAAACATGTAGCTGAGCACTCCAGTGCACCCAGTAGTGGAATGATTTAATGGGAGTCCAAGGAACGCACGCACACACAAACACACACACACACACACACTTTCGCTCACACAAGGACACATTTTCCATTTCAGTTTTTCTGTTTCACATATACTCACACACACACACACACACACACACACACACACACACACACACACACACCCTAATACACACACAACACTCAAACACTACACACATGCAGACACCCACATACTGTGTTGGGCACATTCTTTGGCCAGATTCAGTCACTGAGCACAGATAACAGAGAGAGACAGAGAGAGAGAGAGAGAGAGAGAGAGAGAGAGAGAGAGAGAGGTTGAGAGAGGGCATATGAGGGGAAAGGGGAAAATGGGACTGCAAGCTAGAAAGAGTGGAACGAAGGTCAGAATGATGAAAGATGATCAGTCAACAAAAGTGCAGAGTTGAGATTTACACACACACAAACACACACACACACACACACACACACACACACACACACACACACACACCCACACACACACACACACACACATACACCCACACACACAAATAGAGCTACATGCAAGGACAGGAGTGTGGAGAGGGAGTGTTAATGATGGAGATGCACACACACAACATGATGAAAGGAATGGAGAGCGGAGAGTGGAGCGTGCGGGAGGACAAGTGGTCACCAGAGAGGAGAGGAGAGCTGGAAGAGAGGAGAGGAGGAGGAAGTGGGGAACAAAACAGAGGGATGATTAAATGTGATTGAAAGAAGAGGAGACACTGGACTCTGGTCCAGCAACATTTAGGTAGATAGAATGAGAGAAAGGAGAGAAGCACTTTGTCCTTCAGAAGCAGACTGAAAAACTGCATAGATGGAGAAAAACGATTTATATCAAAGTTCCCTTTTTTAACGTTTATCAATCCATTTTTTAGCCAACAATTTTGTGGTTTAGCCTTATTTGCTGTAGTGTATCAGGGGTAGATGTACTTAGATGAACGCTTTTGTGCTCATTTTGTGCGTGTAAAAACATGGCGTGGTATGTACAAACAGGCTACACTTAGGTAAAACCACTGCCTGTCGCGGGAGCTGAGAATGGCAGGTTGTGCTTTTCTGTGTCATACGCCTTTATGGGAAGGTCAGGGGAAAAGTTTTGTGTAAAAAGATGGGAGGAGAAGTGTAAAATGCACCTCATTATGTATTCCCCTGTATGTAAGAAAACTGCCTGTAAAAGCGCACATCTTTTTTGCGGTGAAATATTTCCCAGTTGTAATTGCAGTTAAATGCGTCTGTAAGACAAGTGTTCAAAGACAGCAGAATCGGTATTCAGAGCACCAGTTTTGCTTTTGTACTATGTCAGAGGCAACCTTAACCTTCATTGGCCTTTCTAATGTCTAACTTTCACTTTCACATCATCCACTTAAACTTTCCTACCTGCTAGATTTGGATAAGCCTACGTGCCAAGTTCGAGTATTTTCTCAATATAAGTGGAGTAGAATACTGCTCTGCATTATCTCTGTGCTTGTCGACATCTTCTTATTATGTATTGTATTATGGTATGACCACTGAACTTTTGATTCCGTTTGATGTTGTCGTCAGTTAACTCCATTCACAACACGTGTGTTTAAATCATGCTGTTCAGTTGTGGGCAACATAAATTGCGGTGTAGGGGGTGGAGAAAAGCGCTGATTACCCGATGAAATAGCACATAAATTGAAGAAGCACATCGTGCACTTTCTGTGCTTTGGCCATGGCGCTGATAACGTTACGTTTGCAGATGTACGTAAATCTGTCCCTCAGTGTTACAGTTTCATTGAGAAACACAGGGCTATTTGATATTTATGGCTCTCGGAAAATCAAACAATATCCGTCAGATTCTAAACAATCCCAAGCAACGCGCAAATTGGGCAGTCCTGGAAAATTAGATGGTGAGACTGGCTTATCATATCAGTGTCCATGTCTGAAATTATTACTTTGAGTTGCTGAACGAACACACACACACACACACACACACACACACACACACACACACACACAAACACACACACACACAGACTTTGTTTCAGTGCAGGTGTTAATTGGCTCAGTATGAAGTGTCTTGTTCAGAGAGGTTCCTGTTGGGTGTTATTTGGGAGTTTACCCTCCTCATAACAACACTCCAGCAGTGCCAATCAGCACAGACAGAGCTGGACAATTCAACCTGATAAGTAGGGTGGGACTCATGTGGGATGGCTGCTCATTCAAATATTATTTTCACACAAAATATGTGTGTGTGTGTGTATGTGTGTGTGTGTGTGTGTGTGTGTGTGTGTGTGTGTGTGTGTGTGTGTGTGTGTGTGTGTGTGTGTGTGTGTGTGTGTGTGTGTGTGTGTGTGTGCAAGCCAAGGGAGGGGGCCCAGGAAAGAGAGTGATGCTCACTTGTACATGTTGGTCAATGCTTGGTGGAATATTTTGACTTATTTATGTTTTGCATTGTTTATTTTAAATACTGCTTAACTGTTAACATCTAAATGCTATGGCTGAAGCTTGCTTCCGTATTATACAGCAAAATGGTTTGGTCCTAGGTTGGGTCAACATTCACTGTTCTATATTGGTCATCAAAATGTGTATGGTTTGACAATTCTGTGTTTATAGTCAAAAGGGCCAGTTCACGTGAAAAGGCTGCATTATAATGTCATTAGGTGCCATGCAGGCCGTCAGTTAAAGCAATGAATGAGTAGCCAACACTTATCTAGCCTAATAGGTCAGTAGTCATTAGTTTGTTAATTACATTTTGGTCTGGTAGATAATAATCGTTTGTATGCTATAGACTGTGGGTGGGCTATGTTGAAATAATTTCATTAAAAGCCTATTTATGTTTGTTTCAGAATGAGCCCCAAACATTTCAAGCGTGTGCTTACAGCTCCAATTAATTTAGAAATGAAGCACTGCATAATAATAAAGCATAGCATTGAATATTTCAAGTCTGCT
>NW_027468774.1:18716100-18721100 GCF_046254945.1 Alosa pseudoharengus | reverse complement strand
AATGGTAATGGACATAATGAAAACATCCACCATCTCTCTCTCTTTCTCTCTCTCTCTCTCTCTCTCTCTCTTCTGCTTGTGATCTCATCCAGTTGTGTGGCTGATGTTCCTTTACATGGTTCCCTCTAAGGAACTCACTCTCCTTATGGCTATGATGGATCTTTCAGAGACTGCAGATTCCTGCTGAGTGGCTTCTCCGCTGACATGACCTTGCATGTGTTTATGTACGTGTGTGTGTGTGTGTGTGTGTGTGTGCATGTGTGTGTGTGTTGGTGAGTGTGTGTGTGTGTGTGTTTTGGTGTGTGTGTGTGTGTGTGTGTGTGTGTGTGTGAGTGTGTGGGTGCATGTGTGTCTGTGTGTGTGGGTGCTTGTGTGTGTCTCATGGTGGGATTAGCAGGCCAGGGGATTGGCTGATGTGATTGGCACGGCCCCCCATAGATCTCACTGGGCTCTTGAGGACGGCCATGACTCTCCTCTGCTCCTTCACTCCTCCACTTCTCTCAGGGCCCTGGGGCGGAGCTTATAAAACCACTGCCTCGGACAGTATTCTCGCTGATTTCATTTTCAGAACTAGGGTAACAGAGTGGCCACAAGTTGCAGTTTCACCCTTTAGGGTTCTCCTCAGCACTTAGCCGCACCACACAGCATCACTGGGACTTCACAGGAGCGCTGTTGCTTGTTCAGACCTTATATATACCGTCTATGGTTCAGACATGTTAATGTTACGGTAATTTGACAACTACATTGTGTGTAGCTTATGTACAGTACCCATTACTGTAATGTTGGATAAAAAAAAGGTTTGTTCTCAGTGTGGTGTGCCTCTGTAGATCTACTGCCTGTGTTTTTCCTAGAGCCTCTGTCATGACTCATTGGAAGTGATGCGAATTCGAGAAAAATCGTTTTCAGCTAAGAAGGGTGGCAGGGATGACTAAGGACCTCCGATACCTTGTAGGTTTGGGACTTAGCCAGTGGAGCAGCGCTGATTTGTCTGTGATGAAGCCGGCGGCAGCAGCGACGTTTCCTCTGGCTTATTCCGATAATTGGCAAAGTGTTGTCTCACAGCTTTTGCAACAGCTGACACTGAAAGCACTGATAATCCAATGACTGTAGGGAGCTGAGTCATGCTCAATGCACACTCAGTCGCTCACAGAGATACACACACACACACACATTCACACATGTGCGCACACACACACATAATGTACAGACATACTTATACATAGACAAGCTTAGAACCACATACACACACTCTCTCTCTCTGTCTTTCTTTCACACACACACACACACACATTTTAATTATTAGTTGCTGTGGAAAATGGATTGACATGCAGTTTGTCTTAGTGAGTGGGGTTGTTTTGGCCATTGTTAGTAAATCTCCTTAAAGACTGTTATCATACTGTAGATCCAGAGTCCCTGCTTAGACAGACCTTGAAAATATGTTTACAATCCATTGCAATTGGGGGTACATAATAACAGGTTAGTCGTTATTTAATTGGGGAATGTTTTATGTGTGTGTGTGTGTGTGTGTGAATGAGAGGAACAGAGGGATAGAGAGACAGCTAAAGACAGCCTGATTCCCTCGGTTAATTCCCTGACGTCCCCACCACCCAAGCTATCAGCAAGATATAAAAGCAATTGTGATTTTCATGGAATTCATCAAAAAAGGTCTCGCTGCCCCCCACCCCCCGTCTCCCATCTCCCCCCCATCTCCCCATGTCTCAGTCGCTGTAGTCAGCTCAGCTCTGCCTTTCAGGCTGCTGGGTGGGGATGGTCGGCTTGGTGATGATGAGATGCTGTCTGTGAGGGAAGATGCTGAGCCACCAGGACTGAGATCTCTTTCATCCTCCTCTCTACAGCCCTCTCTTCATCTCAGCGCTGTCTTTGTGCTGGCTGCAGCCTCACTGACACTCTGAGAGTGTTCCATACAATTCACACAATGACACTGAATACTCACTTTCATTCATTCTAATTGCATTTACACTAGTATTTATGAAGCCACATATTCAGTATCACATAAAAAATATTTCAACTTGGAAAGTGGATCTGTGATCTCTGTGATATCTGCTCTGGAGCCTTGTGGGGTCACACCCAATACTTATTGCAGTTTTTATTGATCGCTTTAATGCTTGTGCCAACTCTGACATCACGTTTTCAAAACAATTAACACGCAGGTTTAAACAAAAGTACTCTGGCCAAAATGACACATTTCGCTCGCAAAAGGCTCTTACTCTCTCCTAACATTTAAAACATGCATCAAAAGCAAATTTTGCCATCAAACAACACATCTTGTAGTCAAATCACTGTGTGATTTCAATCAATCATTACACACTGGACAAAATATAGTCCTCCAAATTAGGAGTTTCAGCCATTTTTGCTATGGCTTCTCATTTTTCTGAAAAGACTAAATTTATTGAATAAAAATGAATTGTATTCATTCCTCCCAAGATGTAACTATCATTGACATGTAAGATCTACAGTAAGCACCTAGACAAGACCAATTTCATTTTTCATTGAAATTGACCTACAGTAAACACCTGGACTTGTCAGCTTTTGTACGGTTTTCTTCACCAAATAGGCAATACAGTACTTTCTCTAAATATGCCTTAGACCCTGCAAATAGCAAAACAGACATGGTATCTCTTATGGATAATGAATAATTGCTGATTGAAGAATTGTGCAAAGGAGTTTCACACAGGTGAACCAGAGATTCAGACTTATGCAAGGAATCTCTCCCATCTGTGAATAATGTTTTCCTTTTGTTTACCACAATAGATGAATAGATGTTTTCCTTTTGTTTTGTGTGTGAGAAATGTGTGAACCCAATGAAAATGTGTGAGCACATTTGCAAAAGATGACTAGCCTACTGCTGTGCAAAGCAGCTGTTAATAAAGACCAAGTGGATCCCAGTTTTCTTAAGCAGGCCAAAGCAATCGAGAAAAACTGTATTCAGCCTTAAGTATAATTGAAGTAAGCTCAGTAGTAATTCCACCCATCACCACTAGAGGCTCCAAGACCACCTAGCATTCCATCAGTGCAACAGCTGCAACACTTTACTTAGCTAACCTGTCAGCAAACACAGATCTGCCTCCCAGTTGAGTTCACTCTGACCTGGGAATCTATGTGTGTGTGTGTGTGTGTGTGTGTGTGTGTGTGTGTTCTAGCTTCAGACTGCTGTTTCCATGAGGAAGAGTATTTCTGGACCAGAACTCTCTCTCTCTCTCTCTCTCCGTCTCCAGTCTGCATGGGTGGAGGCTGGTGTCGTGAGATGTCAGCCTCATCATTGCCTTGCTCCGCTTAGTCAGCTTGGCCCCCCTCCAGCCCCCACTTGCCGCTGTTGTCATAGAAACCCATCCGCGTCCATCTGTGCGGCAGCTCCGCCTTTCCTGTCCTGCTTGCACTCACAGATCCAGGGTTCCCCTGAAGAGAGAAGAAATGAAAGAGAGAGAGAGAGAAAGAGAGTGAGAGAAGGAGAGAGAGGGACTGTGACAGATGGAGTAAAAGAGAGACGGAGGAAGAGAGAGACATTAGTGGAATGCAGCAGAGGGACGACAATATAATAAGGTAAAATCTGAATCTCACCATGTCACCAAATCAGGGGAGCAATGAGCTCGTTTCCCTGCAATAAGATGGTCCTATCGCAGGGTGATGAGACAGCGACACTCGAAGTGCGTTCCTAATGTCACATTTAAATGCACACCTAACAGACGGCATCATATTAAATAGGTAGTCCGATTTCTGTAATCTGCCTGTAATAATATTATGTTTATGTTACGTGAAAAGCCTAATTGCTTAATTGTAGGCTAAACATTTTTCTGTGAGGCCTCGCAATCGCAATAGTCCTGCAACATTTTTTTTTTAATTTTTCCTTGCGGTCCAGTAATGCTGGAAAGTAGCAACGTTGAGCTCCCCCACATTGAAACCAGCCCCGATTTGCACGCTGCAGCCAGGGGCTTTTGGGAAGGTAGCACAGTCGAAAGTGGCACGCAGTCTATGAACATGAGGTCGACATATTCCTATTTCGCCCAGGGCGCAGGATTGCCTTCCGCCGGCCCTTATTAAGACATTAAGGATGAGACAGAGACAGAAACTGAGGGAGTATCAATGAGCAAACAGCACAGGCAGATTTATAACTCGGCACAGGGATTAGACAGCATGGTGCTAACGTGCTAATTCAGTGGTTATGCCACGCCATGATCGATGCCACAATCAATACAGCCTTAATCAATAAGAGCAAACCCTCCACAGCGTAGGGAAGGCCAGACCACGTCTCCACATGGTCAGATCAGTCACAGTGAGAGCATCACATCAGAGTACCCCTGGATGGAAATGCGCCCTGGCCAGCGTCTACAGCGGTGTGGCTTGCTGAGTTTCTGCGTGGCCCCAAGGATGATCTGGCACAGGCGTAAAATATGGTCCACCCCACCACCCGCTCTCAAGTCCCCCCACCCCAAAGACAAAGGCGTCTGCTAAATCCATAACCATAATTATAACCAACCCCACCCCATGTGGTCTGTGAGCCTCGTCTCCACTCTCGGCACCAGGCCCCTCCCGACCGGGCAGATGCAGACAGAGGTCACTGTTCTGGACACCTCTTAAATGTAATCAGTCTTTCTAAGGGCTCTTCAGCATTGCATAATCACATTTCTGCCGTCTCTTCGAAAGGCTCCATAGCCGTAAATGACTCGAGGGATGACTCATTTAAGTCACAGCGCTCAGAGTGTCTCCTGTTGAATGTCATTCTAGCCCCGGGGAGAGAATAATGGGCCGCCGCGCAGACAGAACAGAGCAGGAAGTGGGGTATATTTGGACTCGCTATCTGCCTTAAGATGAAAGGCACGTGCTTGCAGCCGGCTTGCGAGCCATTTACATGGAAATAGGGTGCAAGTCAAAGGACAAACCCCAGCATGTGGTTTTGAGCAAGCTACGGAAAAATATCAGTTGAAAAGAGAAATCGCTACATAAATGCTGTCATTTGAATGCATAGAGCAAGAGAGAAAAAA
>NW_027468774.1:18708600-18713600 GCF_046254945.1 Alosa pseudoharengus | reverse complement strand
CATCTGCCACCTGAGAAATCACACAGTGCACCTGCACAATATGCCAACTGCTGCAGTGATGAAGTGGGGATGAAGGAGAAGAGGAGAGAGGGAGCAGGGAGGAGAGAGGGAAAGAGTATAATGGCGGGAGAGAGTAAGAAAGAATGGTAGGCCAGTTGTTTAGTTTAATTACATTAGCGGTGTGTTCTAAACAGTCTGTCTCTATTACACATGAGATTCTGTGTTAGTGTCCATACACACACACACACACACACACACATACACCCCCCACACACACACACACAGACACACACACACGCACACACACACACACACACACACGCACACACACCTCCATGCATGTGAGTGCATATGACTGCAAGCACTAGAGCTCTCCCCATGGAGCTGTTGTGGACGGAGCTGCTTCCTCTTCACCTCCTGGCCAGTAATCACAATTACCCAGCAGATGGACTGCCCCTTTACACACCACACGGGCTGCAGGAGGAGAGAGAGAGAGAGAGAGAGAGAGAGAGAGAGAGAGAGAGAGAGAGAGAAAGAATGACCACAAAAGAAGTAGATCAAAAGCAAGAGCAAGAAGAAGGGAAGAATAGGAATAATGAAATAACAGTCCAGAGCAAGCCAGGAAGATAAAAGGAGTAAGACAGAGAGATAAAGTGGGGGAGAGCTTCTGTGTTTACTTGATGCTGTCTTGTTTAGAACTCATGCTCTCCTCATCATCCATATTTGATGTGATGCTGTATTTTACATACGCGTGTCGGTGTCTTACAGCAGGTTCCTGTCAGGAGAGGAACAGCCCCTGTTGATTCACTGCAAACATGTCCCATGTAAAACATGAAACATGACAGGCCCCGGGACCTGAGACATCCACACACTCACACACACTCACACTCACACACACACACACACATACACACACCAGGCTCTTACAACCTTCATCCTTTCCATAAGAGCTCTTACTCTTACGCTGATGACACACATGCCGAGAATTCTTATTGAGTGGGTGGATAGCCATAAATACTCTAAATTAATACTGAATAGGCTTTAACTTATGATCTCTTTAGCTTGTGTGATGTAAACTGTCAAGGTAACCTGACTGGCCTTCAGTTCATTTAAGTTAAAATCATGTAGAGGGGGAAGGAATTTTCCCCTGCAGGCTGTTTTGACCTCTCTGATTGCTGAGGCTGTGAGCATGTCCCTGCGGCTCCTCCACAGAACCAGATTCAGATGCCCCTCAGCAGTCAGTCATTAGAATGGAATTAGACACGGCACCAATATGCCTGTATGGTTTTTAGATGTATTCATCTAGATGCTGTTCCAGCCCCATAGGTTAGCTGTGGGCTCCTCATCCCCCCCCCCCCCCACACCCAACACACATACATGCCGTGCACGACTAGATTTGTGTCGGCTCCTCGCGTGCTGGAGCAGGCTGGGAAACGTAGTCCCAGCGTTCCTCAGCACCCGAATGAGACAGGCGGATTGAGAGGGATCCCAGCGTCTCGCCCGCTCGCCCGATTTCTGCGCACGCAGCGAAACAGATGGGACACGCTCATGCACCGTGACCTAATTACAAAGTTGAATCTGGGAGTTTTCATTTTCATTTTTCACTTAATAATTTAGCTGCTGGGGTGGAACTGTAGACCTCAGTCATCATCAAATTTTAAATAATGGCAATTAATTTATCGGCCTGTGCGTTTTGGTGTGGTAATTGATGAACAGGTTTCATACAATATAAGGCCTCTGCGAACATTTTCTTGCTGGACGGCTGATGCACCCTGATGAACATACTCAGAACTGGGCTTAAATCAAGTTGTTTCCTTTCCATCAGATAGGAGAGTGTTGGAGATCATCCATGCAGCAGTCTCCCAGGTGTTCTGGCTGCGTGTATACCTTTAGCTGGTCTCTACTGGACAGACAGGTCTCTCCTGGTCACTGAATACGTCAGGTGTAAACAGAAACAGACAGGAATCATCTCACATGACTAGTGAAGTGTCTGTATCTCAGTAGAACCGCCTTCACACTGATAAATGTTCTGCGTTTCACAGTCCTCATCATTAGAGTTAACTCTGCCATCAGCAACAAATAATTACGAGGATCAAGATGATGATGATCATCGTCATCATCATCATCATCATCATCATTACCACCACCCATTATTCCCCATCTCCGCTGCACACTCTTCCTCCTCCGTTTCTCTCTCCATCCTCCTCTCTCCTCCCTTGTCTCTCATTGTTATGTTACACCATGCTCAGCAGGCACATGGCTTCCCTCTCGCTGTGGGTGGCTGCTGGCAGGTGGAGGCTGGGCTGGGTGGTGTGGGGTGGTGGTGGTGGAGGAGGAGGGAGTCAGGGCTGCAGGAGAAGCCCAGTGAGGGCAGCTGTTGGTGGGGAAGCCAGCTGTGCTGTCAGGGACGGGAGACAGTTCCTGGCCCGTGGCCAGATACCGCACATCCCACAGGCTAGGGGGCTTCTGTTCGTGTCTGTCCCTGGGTGAGAGTCTGTATGTGAGTGTGTGTGTGTGTGTGTGTGTGTGTGTGTGTGTGTGTGTGTGAACGAGGGAAAGAAAGAGCAAAAGTGAGTGAGAGAAAATAAGTGAGGGCCAGTGTGTCAGGGACAAACAGACAGACTGTGTGTGCCTTCAGTTAAATGTTTTCCCAGGAGCAAAACTATCATAGCTCACTCAAAACACTGATAAGTTCATTCGCAAAAATGCTCTAAAATTGTCTGTTTATATCTGCTGACCGCACACACACACACACCTGTCTTTAGCTCCCAAGTTACAGAGCTGATCTGAAGGCATTTCAGTGTTCGTGTCAGTGAATTTGTCTTGGGAGTGTATTTTACAGATCTGTTCCACTTAGAGGTGGTGTAACTGGCACGTGGCACCTTGTGTATGTGTGTGTGTGTGTGTGTGTGTCTATGTGTGTGTTTACCTGATTAAGGCACCTGAGTATGCGGGCACGTGCGGCATAAATAATGCACACGCGCTTCGGTCCCACTGACCGTCTCACTTTCCCATGTCTGCGGCGAGGGAGGAAGAAGTGGAGCCGGTGTGGGTGCTTTTTCACCATCGATTTTCCTTCCCTTTTGTTCGCCCCGTTCCTCTGTGTCTCTGTGAAAATGGATCATCTTTGTCCCATGGAGAGAGATGACCTCTTCCGCCGTCCACTGCTCCAGCCCTAGTCTCTCTGCGCTCGTCTGGCCCAGCGGTCCCCTGCTGTATGCGTTTTGTGTGACTTTGTCATGAGCCGCCCCGACCCACCTTTTGGCGCGGCCTCTCGCGGGCCCCCTCCTGCCAGTCATCACCAGCACGCCCCATGTGGTCTGAGATAAGAAAGGAGAGCGAGAGAAAGAGAGAGATTGAGAGAGAGAGAGAGAGAGAGAGAGATAAAAAGGGAAAAAAAGAGAGAAAAAAATGAGAACATGAGATAGAGCGTGAGGGGAGGTGGTGCTGACACAATGGTGGCCCTGGGTGCAGCTCTAGAGCAGGAGCAGGAGCTCCTGATTGGTTGCCAGTTGGGATGAAAGAGCTCCTGATTGGCTGCCAGTGGGGTCGAGCAATGGAGCCAAGGATGTCTCCCCTCACATGGCCAAATCTGCCTCCGCAGATGGGTTAGGACCAATTTCTCACTTCCCCAGGCCCGGAATCAGAACCCACTCAGCCATCACACCATTAATTTTTGGAGTCATAAAGAGGTTTGAACTAATCCATTAAAGTCATAGGCCTACAGGATTCGTGTGTGGCTTGAATTGAGATTGATGTCACTTGCAACTGTAAGGTCACAAGTTCAATTCCCATGTGAATAAAGTATCAGGCCTAGTAAAAATACAATCATGCTGTAGTCATTCAGGATAAAAGTAGCCTAGCTACTGAATGTTTTCTGTTCCCTGGGGAATTGTGCATTTAATAACTCTTTTTAGAGCACAACTGTGCTCTGATCATTATCTTTCTTTGTCTCTGACTGTCCCATCTACTACAGCAAGTCTTTACAAGTAATTTGGGAAACACTTTGTTTGTCTTGTGTGTGTGCGTGCGTGCGTGCGTGTGTGTGTGTGTGCGTGTGTGTGTGCGTGTGTGTGTGTGTGTGTCTGTTTAGTAAGTAGAGGGTGCTGGCGCTGCCACGTCGCTCTTCCTCTTCACTCGAACCCACTCAAACAATACATCACTCACTTTCAACCAATTATCCCTCAACGCTTTAGCCATGGGGCCCTTTTCATGTGATTATCAGTGTGATAGTCAGTTCATATTAGCAATGCAACATGCTATCAGCATTGGCCAGCCTGTGTTATCAGCTGGCCAGGAATCAGTGCTATTAGCCCTGCTGTCGATACTAATGCTTTTAGCTGGAAGGTCGGGGCAGCAAACTCAGGCTCTTCATCTGGACTCTATTAAGCTAGCAGCCCTGTTATAATCAGGGGCTGAAAGCCTCGTTTCGGCGCAGCGCAGACGACTCCGTTACACTTAGGTCTACAGCCGGAAAGCATTTCATTAGCATTTATCATTTATGGAGTGTTGAGCTAGCTTCTGCCGCTACACCTTTATGCCTGATTAATTATGCCTGAATGGAGTGACGTCAGAGAGGAGAGGTGAGGAAAGGCTGCTGTCACTGCTGGAATCCATTTTCAGGGCACACAGGCAGACTGTAGCCCAGTGTAGGAGATGTCTGCAGTAACACTGAGAAGCCAGTTTCATTTGGAGGTAGGCTACAGTGAATTTGTGAGAGACTGATTGTATCTCCAAGTGAATTACTGACTATGTACTGAGGCATTACTGCTAATGAATGACAATTCATCTGGAATTAAGCATACATTCAGCATTCAATATACACAAGCATGACACGCTGAGGGCTTTGGCTGCATCCATGTCTTTACTGAAAGGAGGCGGGCGGGGGGATTTGGTGGCTTTGCAGCTGTGCAGTAGATTGACTGTTGGGGATGTGTGTGTGTGTGTGTGTGTGTGTGTGAATGTGTGTAACTGACGTGTCAGCAGATCTCATTTGTCAA
>NW_027468774.1:18681100-18698600 GCF_046254945.1 Alosa pseudoharengus | reverse complement strand
AGGCTGTTATGGCATCTAAACATTATGAAAACTGGCAAGACAATTATCCATAACATTATTAACAACTGTTGTGTAATTTGACATTAACTGTCATGGTGACTGATGATATGATGTATAATCTGGCATGCCATGGTTATCTGACTTTTTAGAACCCAGAGTTCAAGTAAAGTGTCACCCAGTTTTTTATAATGAGCAGCATCTCTGACCATTCCATCTGCAATGTAGTTTTATTTATGCCAAATGCTGTCTGATGTCAAGCACACCGTACAGGTGAGGGTTGTGAGGAGAGAATTACTCACTGTGACGAGGCTGGAAATCCACCACCACGTCTGTCTGAGTCAAGCACAGCTTTCCAAAACTCTGTCAGCTCTAGCTAAAGCCATCTGTTGAAGGCTTTTTTTTCACGGGTTTGGTTTGACTCGTGAACATTTTCACAGCGTAGTTCAGAACTGAAGTTTAATGGAACTAAGAATGCCATCTGCGTCAGTGAGGGTTTCATCATTCACTCTTCCACTTCCGTTTCACCCTGCTGATCTAGACTGCTAGAACGCTACAAACTAGGGCTGGAAAAGCAGCGCACAGCACCTCACACACACATCAGGTCCATAGCACAGCACCCCCCCCCCCCCCCATCCACATACACACACACACACACATACACATCAGGTCCATAGCACACACAGAGACACACACACACACACACACACACACACACACACACACACACACACACACACACACACACACATCAGGGCCATAGCACCCCCCCCCCTCCCATCCACACACACACACACACACACACACATCTGTTCCATAGCACCCCCCCCCCCTTCCCATCCACACACACACACACAAACACACATACACATCAGGTCCATACAGTAGCACACTCCCCTTCCCCCTTCCATCCACACACACACACACACACACACACACACACACACACACACACAGAGAGAGGGTCTCACAACACTCTCCACACACATCAGGTCTTCTGGGTTCATGTGTGTGTGTGAGATGAGTCAGAAACAGGTCCAGCATCTGTGACTGAAACCAATATTGAAATTCAGTCTGCCTGCCGCTTACTGTATTATTCCTCTACAATGGACCACTATGATAGGGGGAAAACATGGGGTGTGTGTGCTGTGTGTACCGCCTGTGTTTTTTCAAACTCTGTAAGCATTCTCTCTCTCTCCTTGTCCCACTGTCACCCCTGACAGGCTCTAATTGAGTTGGTTGTTGGCTCTCAGTGGCGAGTCTGAATTAGAGCGCTATCAAACCCCTCCTTCAGCCAAGCTGCTCTTTTTTGTCCACTCTCTCTTCGCCTCGCATTCACTCTCTGGCCATTTGGCTATTTCTGTGCACTTCATTTTTATTCATGCCGCATCTCTCTCTCTGTCTCACACTGTCTCTCTCTTTCTCTCTCTCTCTCTCTCTCTTTCTTTGTCAGTCTCTCTTTCTCAGTCTCTCTCTGTTTCTCTCTCTCTCTCTCTCCTTCTCTCGGGGTGCAAGTGCTCATTTGAATCTGCTTGGCCTCTCATCCCTGTGTCATCAGCGTGAGCGCTAATCGCCCAATCTGGGGCGTCTTGCCTCGAGTCCCCTTGAGAAGGACATTGAGCGTTTGCCGCTGACCTCCCGACTGGACCATGCTCCTCTGCACAGACTGTTGTCCATCAGCTGTTTACTTGATGCTACTGCGTAATGGAACACCACAGTAGAAGAACGTGCACAACACATGCTGTGTGTCCTGGTGTGAAAATAATCAATGTGAATATGTCCTCTGAAGGGTTTGGAGCTCTGCTCTGTTCCCCAATCACCTTGTGCCGTTTGTCCAGTCTTTGAGCGTCATATGCACCTTTTCTCTTCTTTATCTTTCATGAAGTGGTTTCTCTTCCATCAGTGGCGGAGTAGATACAATTCACTTGTGCCTCTCTTTGCTTGTGCACACACACACACGCGCATGCACACGCACGCACGCACGCATGCACACACACACACATACACGCACGCACGCACACACACACACACACACACACATACACATGTACACACAAAAAAGCCTGCAATTTTCCCCCGCTCCCTATTCTTTGACAAAACGAGTGACGCACATCAGCAAATAATCTCCTGCAATTTGCCAGAGCAATTTCAGCCCCTCGCTCTCAGAAAGGACTCTATGTGGCGGCCAGGGCTGCAGACCCAGAGCAGAGGCTAGTGGACGGTGGACGATGACTTGGACCGCGCCGAAATAGAAGCCCATGTATCTCTCCCAAACAGACAGATAGGGGGTGCAACATTTTCTGGTTCCCTCTCCCATTAGCGTTTATGGTCAAATAGAGCAGAGAACTACATGCGGAGATGGAAGGTGTTGAGAGGAGAAGAGGGGTGGAGGTGCTCAATGTATCATGAGGCAGAAATAGTCCCCATCAATCTGATGGAACTGATAGGTGTAGCGCTGGATCAGGACCGCGGCAGAGATGGGGGTCAGTCTGGTCTCGCGTACGGGCCGAGAGACGGAGCGTAAAAAACAGGGGGATAGAGGTGAGATTACAGAGGAGCGCAGAAGGGAAGGAAGAGAAGACAGTGGTGTTAAACGAGTCGCCCTTCCATCACACCATTTCTAATTGAGCGAGGATGCGTGATGGGTAATTGCCTTTGAGGGTCTCGGGCCGTTTCACACTGCCGTGGTTACAAATGGAGGTGCCTCCCCGGGGTGACTCCTGCACCGCAGGGTGCCTCCATCCTATCTGCCTTCCTGCCTCCACCCCCTCCTCCACCCTACCTGCCTTCATGCCTCCTCCTCCTCCACCCCCCTCCACCCTTACAATCACAGAGACATTCAGAGGCTGAATATTAAATGGTCATATACACGCAGTCAGTATGCAGTCTTCACATTATTCCAATTACTGCAGAGGAAACAGTGAATTGAATCTCCATGGCAACGGCTCTGATTCGGTAATGGCGTAATGTTTGTGGCCACAAAGCTCTATGTCAGGATCTAACAAGCGACCTCAGTCGTGTTTTAGTTGGCCCCCGGCATTGTTTCTGTGTACTACCGTTTTGAGGTTTATGTTTATCACAAATTGTATGTGTTTTTTTTATTTGTGCGTGTGTGTGTGTGTGTGCCATGGCGTTTCTGGTATTGGTGAGGACAAATGATGCTATTAGTGCCACACTGAGGGTCATCTATCAGTGGCTGCCTGGCCTGCCGACTCCAGACCACCATGTCTGTGTTTCTGTGTGTATGTGTGTGTGTGTGTGTCTGAGTGTGAGTGTGTATGTGTGTGTTTATGTTTTGGTCTGCATCTCTGTGTGTGTGTAGGTGTGTGTGTAGTATCCGTGTTGTCCTTGGGCCGCCCAGTTCGGCGTGTCTGCAGGTGGTGCGTGACTGTGCGTTTGTTAATGGGGAGATTAATGGCAGAGTCCCAGATAAGACAACACAAGCGAGCCAGGCCGCCCGAGGGGAGAGTCTTTAAGAGTCTCACCATGCTCCCAAAGACCAGCTTATTCAGATGCAGGAAACGCCAAGCCCCACTATCACTCTCTGATTCCTCCCTCAGATGGCAATGCATTGTGGGAGCCCAGGGACCAACATTTGAACTCTGCTCAAGACCATATTATATTATCTGTTTTTGAAGAATTTCATTGTGGAGGGATGGCATTGTGCTTGTGACATTTGTCATTTAACATTAACATCGAACATTCTCTCCATTCTGTCCTGCGAACGTTCTCTCTCTTCTGTGTTATGATCACGCCATTTCTGTCCTCCTCATTTCTTCATCCTTTTCTTTTCTCTCTCTCCCCGTCAGAGTCGCAGTCCGAGGCACTCGCAGTCCACCCAGTCGGGCCTGGCTGACCAGGCCAGTAAGCTGTCGTACGCGTCGGCCGAGCACCTGGAGACCATGTCCGAGGCCGACCTCCCGCTGGGCTTCAGCCGCTCTAGTCGCCTCCGCCAGAGCCTCCCCCTCTCGCGCTCCGCCAGCCAGTCCAAACTGCGCTCACCTGGTGAGGAGACACACACACACAGACACACACACAAAGACACACACACACAGACACACACACACACACACACACAGACACACACACACACACACACACACACACACACACACACACACACACACACACACACGCCCACACTGACATACAAATGGTAAATTGGTAAATGGAGTGCATTTATATAGCACTGTTCTACTCCTTCCAGTACTCAAAATACCATACGGATTAATTCCTCCTATTAAGCCATTCTCACACAGATGGCGAACCCACACACACATACAGTACATACACAAACACACCTACTCACATATGAACAATCACTAACAAAACTCACACTGGCACGCACACACACACACACATTCAACTGATACATAAACTCCCACATACTATACACAGACCTGTTTGCTGTTTCTTCACACTCCTGTCTATTCCTGAAGCTGTTCTGCAGTCCAAATGGCACGCACGTGATGGTGCCCTGTGCACACAGCTTCACACTCACCTGTGGAGACCACGCCAGGCACATCTGCTCACTCCAATTGTTTTCTGAGCACATCTGCCACTCCTATGGCCTGCCAGCCTGTGGATTAGTAATAGGCTCAGCCAAGCTCCAGGAACACTTGTATGGACACAGATTCACATGTGTGTCACAATACACACACACACACACACACAAACACACACCACACACACACACACACAGACACACACACACACACACACACACACACACACACACACACACACACACACACACACACACACACACACACACACACATATTTTCCTCATCCCTTGTTGTCTTTCTATACACCCCACATACAGTGCAACCGGAAAGTTTTCAGACCCTTTCAAGTTTTCCACATTTTGTTATTTTTCAGACTGATCTTAAAATGGATATTTTTTTTTCTTTCTCATCAATCTACACACAATACTTCAACACTTCACAAAAAAGCAGGTGTTTGGAGTGTTTCATAAATTTATGAAAAATAAAAGACTGAAATATTCCATTTACATAAGTATTCAGACCCTTTGTTATGACGCTTGCAATTGAGCTCTGATGCATCCAACTTCCATCAATGGTCCTTGAGATGCTTCTACAACTTGATTGGAGTCCACCTGTGCCTAAATGAATTCACTGAACATTAGTAAGAGAGGCACACATCTCTTTATAAAAGGTCTCACAGTTGTTGGTGAAAACCAAGCCACAAGGGTCGAGAGAATTGTCCGTAGACCTGTAAAACAGGTGAGAGAAAGTGGAATAGAACATTATGTCCAATATTTTAATATGTTGGTTTAATGTGCTGCATTGGGCCCAATATTCCAATATGTGGTTTAATGTTCTGCATTTCTCACTAGTGGGTCACTTTGACACTAAAAGTATGATTCTACGTCTGCATCATGACCCTGTATGATATCTGTACTGTTCTTTTAAACATGATAATGTAAGGCGCCAGAGTGGATATCACTTGTTGTTGTCTATTCTGCGTCAACAACCATTTTCATCATTGATTAAGGTAGACTGGATGTCTCCTGGCTTGGCCACTGTTACTGTATGTTTATCTATTCTCTGCTGTTGGGTACTTAAACCCTCGATAATTCTGTGTCGAGACGCATATTCTGGAGTATGCCGTGCTACGTGTGTGACTCTCTCCTGTATACAGCCAAATTAATCTCTGCATCTTGATTGTACTTCTTCGTGACTGGATCTCATATTTCACTTTGGTATGCAATATTTTTACCAACACAGGGTTGTGTGAAGACACAGATCTGGGTAAGGATACAATAACATTTCTGCAGCATTGAAAGTGCCCTAGAGCACGGTAGCCTCCATCATTCTCAAATGGCAAAGCTTGGAACAACCAACAGTCTACCTAGATCTGGCCGCTCAGCCAAACTGAGTAATCTGGGACGAAGGGCCTTGGTCAGACAGGTAACCAAGGACCCAATGGTCACTATGAATGAGATCTAGAGTTCCTTTGAGAGGATGAGAGAAGCATAAAGAAGGACTGGAATGTTGGAGTATTGTATGTAGATTAATGAGAAAATTAATTGAATCCATTTTAAGATGAGTCTGAAACATAACAAAATGTGGAAAACTTGAAAGGGTCTGAAAACTTTCCGGTTGCACTGTACATTTCATTACTCCTTGCGAAGAAAACCTTGCGATATGTGAAATGTGAGTTCAGTCAGCCATCTCAAGTGACTTTCTCTCTGTGAATCACTGTGCAAAACGAACTAAGCAGCACACAACAGCTCCTTGAAGTCTTCAAAGACATCTGGAGAAGGCCGTTTAGGGAGGATGTCTGCTTCCCTGATGGTGACTGGGTCACTCCACAGTATCTTCCTCAGCATTTTTAGTTTTCGATTTTAGCTTCCATAAACTGAGCTGACAAGTAGCCTCGACTCTGTTTTCATGAGGAAAAGCAGGTCACTGAAAGTTCTCCCTCTACTTTGTCACACAAAGCTGAGTGAAATGTTCTCCTTTACTTGTCCATGATCTCTCTCTGTTCCCTCCTTTCTCTCTCTCTCTCCGTCCATCTCTCTCTCTCTCTCTTGGCCGCTGGTCCCCTACTGAGAGTGGCGTGCTGAGGTGCTAAGCTGATAAGCACAGGTGCCAGACACCGACCAGCCTGCTGGGGCTCCTCAGCTCTGCTATCCACTGTAGGGGTGGAGGTGTGTGTGTGGTGGGGTGGAGGTGTGTGAGGAGGGATGGAGGTGTGTGTGGTGGGGCTGGTGTTGGTGTGTGTGTGTGGGTTGCTGAGGTGATGAGCTCAGCAGTCTAGTAGAGATGGAACAGCAACAGAGGTGCCAGTGCCTGTGAGGAATGGAGAGAGAAAAAGAGAGAGAGAGAGAATGAGAAAGATAGAGGGATAGAGAAAGAACGAGAGGAAGTTAAAACACAAGCAGCCGTCCATCAGCGTTCCATTCTCTACACGTCTTCTTCTCATCGATCGTCGTGTCTCTATCCATCTCACCCGGCGTGTATCCACCTTTCTTCTTTTTCTTCTATCTCTCTCTGTCTGTCCATCTATCTTTTTAAACTCTTATCACTAGACACTCTATCACTATTCTTTAGCTTCTTCCTCAGTGTATGTCATTGCACATTTTTCTCCCATTATTAACAAAAACAACACCGTGTTTCTTTTTTAACCAGTTTCTCCTCTCCTTTCTCTCTCTCTCTCTCTCTCTCTCTCTCTCTCTCTCCCTCTCTCTTCCCCCAGGTGTGCTGTTCCTGCAGTTTGGCGACGAGACGCGACGCGTGCACATCACACATGAGCTGACCAGCATGGAGACGCTGCACGCGCTCATCGTGCACATGTTCCCGCAGAAGCTGACCGCCGGCATGCTCAAGTCGCCCAACACGGCCATCCTCATCAAGGACGAGGCGCGCAACGTCTTCTACGAGCTGGAGGATGTGCGTGACATCCAGGACCGCAGCATCATCAAGATCTTCCGCAAGGAGCCCATCTACGCCTCCTACCCAGCCTCGCACCTCGCCAACGGAGACCTACGGGTAAGTAGGGGGAGGTGGGTGATGGAGGGCTTATAGTATATAGACCCTTTCAAGAGAGTTCCATTATCAGCATCATAGTTGGCCCCACAAGGCTTCCGTTTTAACATTCCATATGTTTTATCTTAATACAGAGGAAGTAGATTGGGAACCAAATAGAATGTTCAAGCATTGCTTTATTGTTGAAAGGGTCTATAGAATGGGTCTAGTGGAAATGGGGTCTAAGAATAACTGAGGTTCATATTAAGAGGACTGATGAGGATTTAAGGGGCAGATTTATATTGCCGTTCCCATCCAGCCTAGAACCTCGCCAACGGGGGTTCTGCAGCTGAGGAGGAGGCGGGTCTGGAGAGGGATGGTGGGGGGGGGGGGGGGGGGGGGGGCTTGAGATGGGGTCTGTAATAAAATAGCTGGATAAGATGGCTGATGAAGGTTTGAGGAGCAGTATGTTTTGAATATGGGATGGTTTAGTTGCAGCCTTTGTAAGACTCCTACACAGCCTCGCTCCGTGCCGATGGGACCCTTTGGGTGGTGAATGGAGAGTAGGGCCTGCTATGGGTGTGGTTTATGGATGGGGCTGTTTATAGGAGTAATGTTTATAGGTGGGGGTTTGGTATGTATTAGGAGGATGGATGAGGGTAGAGAAGGCAGGTTTATATAGTGTGTGCAGGTTTAGTGGTTGTGATGGTTGTAGAAGTATAGTGGGCCTTTGGGTGAGGTGAAAGATGGTTGAAAGAAGGCTGGTGAGTTGGTTATAGTTCTGGCATGACCTCTGTACTTGAAGGAAAGACCTCTCCCCCCACCAGGCACAAAACAACTTTATGAGGTGAATGATAGATTGTGTTGTGTTTGGAGGGAGTGGATGAGTGCACTGTTTTCGTGGCTGCCCACGGGCTCTCCGGTGCTCCTTGTCATTTATTGGCTCATTGGAGTCCCAGTCGAGGCATAAAGCTTCACACAATCAGCTGGTCATTTCCCTGCCTCTGCCTTGGGCGCCGGGTGCAGTGGCCTTAATTCCTGTCTGTTTATGATCAGTTAACCTTCCACAGCGCCAGTGTGATGTCAGCACACCTCCTTAGTGCCACTTCCACTGAGGTCATTGTGACTCCTGTGAGATGAAGGGGCCACGGTATCACCTGTGATCGCACTCTCTCTCTCCCTGTCAAACAGGTGCCATCGCACATAATTGACTATTATGAGAGACAGAAATGGCTCCTTTCTTGTTAGTATATATCCTGGTCTATAGACAGTATCACTAACTGCTGCTAACTAGATATTGCATATTGCTAACTATGTATCCTGATCTGAAATGTGTGAGGGTGTCAGGCGGCAGTGCTGCTCAGAGTAATGGCGTAAACACCACGCAATTTACCACATAGCTCACACAAACAGTGATCACAAAACTCATGAATTCTAAATGGGGGGTTTTGGAGGACGGATTGTGGCTGGAGGAGTTAGCGCTGGTTAGCACGCGGCGTTAACGCGCGGAGCCGTGGCTCCATTTAATCTGCCCAGAAGGATGTGTGGAGGACAGTACGGCTTAATAAGTGGATCAACAAACACTGGGTTATGAGTTCAGCTCCCAGAGGCTTGGCATCGCCGCGTGCGCGTTCTGCGTCTCTCTGGACGGCCGGTTGTTTACCGCCGTCGCCTAGAGCTTCAAAGCAACAGCACTTACTATTCGTCCAGGAGTCCCGAGATTGTTCACTTTGAAACGCAATCGTGTTCAAGGCTCACTTTGTTGTTCGACTGTTTCCTCTTCTAACGCCGGTTTCTATTTCATTCTGAGCGAGGGAGGGGTCTTTCTTTTTCATGCGCTCCTGAGTCTGTCCCACCGCTTCCTTGAAGTGGAGTTATGCGCTAATGAGCCGCATTTTGCATGCTGATGTGTGTGTGTGTTTGTGTGTGTGTGTGTGTTTGTGTGTGTGTGTGTGTGTGTGTGTGTGTGTGTGTATTTTATTATTATGTGTGAATAAGTCTGTGTAAGTGTATAACGGTGGGTGTACGTGTGTGTGTGTCCACAATTTTGCTTTGGACACACATATCTTTGTGTTTGTGTGTGTGTGTGTTATTGGCAGGAGTTGTTGCAATGCTTCAGCTATGCTTGTCAATCACATTGACAGAGGAGATGAGGGGGGAGAGGAGAGGAGGTTACTGATAACACCCCAAGGAAAAGACACTGAATGAAAGACTTCCCAAGGCTGAAAGAGTAGGATTAGCAGAGGAAAGCTGATAAAAAAGTGAGCACAGACATATTCACTACAAACCGAGGAGAGCCTTGCAAACTTTAAAAGCCCATGCTTTTTTTCAGGGCAAAAATCTATCTCTCCAAAAACCTTTTTAGATGGAAAAAAAAGAGCAGACATGAAAAAGTCAAGTGATCTTGAAAGAGTATGAACCGTCGTTATGAAGAGAGAGAGGGGGGAGGGATGAAGGGATCATGTCTTAGATGAGAACGGAGGAAGTGAATGAGTGGGGATATGCAGGGAGGGAGTAGTAGAGTGAACATGTAATCCTGTGTTCTGCCGGAGGTTCAGTCTGACGGGAAGGGTGGGGCGGGAGGGGGGAGCTGAGATCTGTGGAGTTGAGTTACAGCGGGATAAAAAGAGAACGAGAGAAAGAGAGAGATGGAGGGAGGAGAAAAGGGAGGGGACGAGGCAATGGAGGACAAAAGGATCAGAGTGTCAGTTTCTGTCATTCACTCTGAGAGTCCCTCTGTGCACTTCCCAGCAAAAACCTGTTTGCTTGTTTTGCCTTCCTTCTTCTCTCGCTCGTTAGCAACAGAGACCTACTGTATGGATCATATCTGTACTGTGGGCTTCTTACAAACTTGTCAAAGATCATGTAGTAAAAAATATATTGTGATGTTTGTGTTTGGATGTTTTGTGTGGTGTGTGCGTGTATTTTTGTGTGCGGTTTGGAAGAAAGAGCAGAGTCTTTGTCTTTTGTCAGCAAAAGTAAGATGCACTTCTGACTGTGTTTCATGACTTCATGTGTGTTTGTGTGTGTGTGTGTTTTCTGTGTGTGTGTGTGTGTGTGTGTGTGTGTGTGTGTGTGTGTGTGTGTGTTATCTGTTGTGTGTCACAGCGAGAGATGGTGTACACCTCCCGCGAGTCCTCGCCCACACGCCGCCTCAACACACTCCCCTCGTCCTCGTCGGCCTCCCCCCCCTCCAACTCCCCGGCTCGCTCCCGCCTCTCCTACAGCGGCACCACCGGCCGACCGCCCTCCTTCCCCCCGCACCCCCACGCCGGGGGTCACCACGGCGGCCACCCCCACGGCCACCACGGCCCCCAGTCGGCCAACGCTGCCCCGGGCCTCTCCCACTCGCCCAGCGCCATCCTGGAGCGCCGCGACGTCAAGCCCGACGAGGAGGTGTCGGCCAAGAGCCTGGTGCTGCTCAAGAACGAGGGCCTGTACGCTGACCCCTACAGCCTGGTTCACGAGGGCCGCCTGAGCATCGCGTCCACCCAGTCGCTGGCCGCGCTGTCGGGGCCGCTGGACCCGCTGGGCCCCACCGGCTTGTACCGCCGCGGCTCCATGCGCTCGCTCAGCACCTACTCCGCGGCCGGCCTGCAGGGCGGCGATATGGATGACCCGCTGTACCGGCCCGGTGCGGGCATCTACACAGACACCTACGCCACGCTGGGCTTCCGGCTGCCGCCGTCCTCGCCGCAGAAAATGGCGTCGGACGGGCCGGCGATGAGGGACCGCGACGTGTTCTCCAGCCCACCCAGCCGCGCCTCACCCGTCCGGCAGAGCTTCCGCAAAGACTCGTCCTCGTCCGTGTTTGTGGAGAGCCCCAAGTCCAGGCCCAGCTCCAGCTCCGAGCCCCTCAGCCTGCAGAGCGCCAACTCCCCACTGGCCGGCAACGAGACCGAGACGCGGTATGTGATTCTGTGCTTTTCTTTCGTGTGTGTGTTGTTTTGTGTTTTTGTTTTGTCTACCAATATGTGTCTGTGTTTATGTGTCTATGTGTTATGAGTGTCTGTATCTGCATGGCTAGACCGAGCTGCTAGACTTGTTTGAGCTGTTAGAGTTGTTATCTCAGTATGAATACAAATGTGATTGCAAATGAAATGTGAGCAACTCATAGTTTCTTTCACTACGTATTTCCAAATGTATTCTTCTGTCTGCTTGTATGCTGATTACAGTGAATATTGCAATGTATTTGTGTGGATATGTGTGCTATTATAGGGATCGTATGGAGGCTATGGAGAAGCAGATTGCCAGTTTAACTGGTCTAGTGCAGAGCGTGTTGACCAGAGGCCCGGACAGCGACAGCACGTAAGCCCACCACCAAAAAAAAAAAACCACACTGCTCTGTTATATCACTGCATTCCTGTATCACAGTTTTAGTTCTTTATTACTACTCTACTTTTGTTTATAGACTTCTTCCTGTATACTCTCTTGGTTACATTGGTCAACTGTAGCTGTTCTTACAGTGTTCATTTTCTTGTTATTATCTCTAGGTTAATCTGGGTTGATTTAATGTAGTACGGTGCTGATCTCGTGCTCGAAGTCTAGTGCTCTTTCTAGTCTATGTAGTGTTGCTGAAGAGGGCTGGTCCAGTTCTGAGTTCAGTTTTTTACTAGAGTCAAGGGCAATGCAATATATATACTGTGTCTGAGTGTACTGTATCGTCCAGTGGCAGTAATCTGCCTGTAGTGATATAGTCCAGTGTCAGTACTCTGCCAGTAATAGTATAGTGCAGTATCAATACTCTACTGTAACTGTAGCAGTATAGTTTCATGCCTGTACCTGTAACTGTATAGTCCAGTGTTACTGATCTGGCTGTAGTACCATATATAGTCCAGTGTTAGAACTCTGGCTGTAGTAGTATAGTTTAGTGTTAGTACTCTGGCTGTAGTAGTATAGTCCAGTGTTAGTACCCTGGCTGTAGTAGTATATATAGTCCAGTGTTAGTACTCTGGCTGTAGTAGTATATGGTGTTAGTACTCTGGCTGTAATAGTATAGTCCAGTGTTAGTACTCTGGCTGTAGTAGTATATATAGTCCAGTGTTAGTACTCTGGCTGTAGTAGTATATATAGTCCAGTGTTAGTACTCTGGCTGTAGTAGTATAGTCCAGTGTTAGTACTCTGGCTGTATGATCCTCAGGTGCGGCCTGCTGCGTCTCTGCATGATGGCGGGCTGCCCTCCGGACCAAGGGGTGGAGTTTTCACGGCCCTTCCCTTTCTCTTCCAGCGAGAAGACGGAATCAGCCAGCGACGGCTCGGCCACAGGAAGTGAGTCACACCTGTGTTCTCTGACCCCTGTGACCCCTCTGACCTCTGACCTTTCCACCACACACTGCTGCTCCAGGCCAGGCCCCTGGAACCCAGTCACTGATTTCCCCTCCAGTAACAGTCACATGGGCTTTACTGAGGCATGCTGGGAACTGTGGTTCCTTTCTTCACCCACTGCAGTAGAAGGCTAAAAAAATAGAGGACTGGCAGTTCATTGCACTCAGTCTCTTTTTGTCTTTCCCCTCCTTTTTGCCTTCTTCTCCCTCTCTCTAAGACATACCCCCCCCCCCTTTTCCCTTGCCATGCTTTTGCTTGCACCATGTCCAGATTGTTGTCCAGTGGCCTGGCCTCCGAGGTAATGTTCTGGTAGATTGTATTAGTGATATGCATCTGGTCTGTTGAACTCCTCCCTGAACTGACCGTGCAGACTCCTCCTTCTCCCTCCTGCCTGTGGACTACAGAGACCCTTTCCCCTGCCTCGACTAAATCCTCTTTATTTTCCTTTTCATAATTCAGTTCTCTTCTCTTATTATCATCCTACTTATTTATCTACTCCTGTATTGCAGCTCGCCGTCACAAGAGGAAAGGTAGCTCTCAAATCTCAGCCACTGTCTGGACTAGTGTTTATTTTGTTGTTTGTGTGTGTGTGTGTGTGTGTGTGTGTGTGTGCCTTTGTGTGCTTGTGTGTGTGTGTATGTGTGTGCCTTTGTGTGCTTGTGTGTGTGTATGTGTGTGTGTGTGCGTGTGCCTCTGTGTGTGTGTGTGTTTCTGCGTGTAACCTTAATGGAGAGGCTTTGTGTCTTCCTGAAAGACGTCTTTACGATCCTCAGGATGACACAGTGTTTCTTCTCCTCTCTCTGGCTTGTTCACTGGTCTTCTCTCACTTGCTGCTCTGTGTCAGTGGGACCAGGCTTCGGTTCTGTTCTGCTCTGTTCTGCTATGTCAATGCACCCTCTTCCCTCACAGCAACCTGGACCACTCTCCCTCACATGGCTGTGCATTAGACATGCTGCTCAACCCATCACTGTACACAAACTGCCTCTGGGTGCCTTTCTGCTATTATTGTGTGATCTATTATTGTTATTATTATTATTATTATTATTATTATTATTATTATTATTATTATTATTTTGACAAATGCATGTTGCTGTAGACAGCTTGGAGAGGCTGAGCTTGCCTGGTCCCTGTGGAGGATGTCTCCCTGCCAATGGAGCTGTGTTTCTCCTCCGCAGGGAATGTTCCATGAGGCTGAGCTCTGTTGGGGTGTGCTGCCACAGTCGTGTGAAGAATTTGAACATTTGCTAATGTTTTGTTTTTTTGTCAGCATGACTGTTTTTTCTGTTTTCTGTGTGTGTGTGTGTGTGTGTGTGTGTGTGTAAGAGTGAGAGTGAGAGTGAGGGAAGTATGGCCTCTGGGACCATTGACCCTTGACCCCTTGTCTGGCATTGTTTGATTGACAGATCAGACGCCCTCTGCTCCGTTGGCGCTCATGCCACCACCCCCGTCTGGGGGAAGCCCTGCTAGCACAGTGTCTAAGCTACAGATGCAGCTGCACCTGCACGACCTGAAGCAGAACGCCACCGACCTGCGCAAACAGCTCAGCCACCTGCGCAAGATGCAGGTACAGTACCACAAACACGGAAACACCTAAGAAACTCTAACCCTAACCCTAGTCAAACCTGTCATCCGCCACCTGCCCCATACCTTTACTCATCAGTGACTGCTGGAGCAACACACTGATGCAATATACAGTTAAGGGGACACCTCTTGTAACACCCATTCTAACAGCACACACAATAACAACAGCATTGTCACTATTATTCCATGGTATAACACTGGCTGAATTACTGCTTCTTTACATGTTGAAACACGTACAACCTTAACAGTGTCAGTAACACCACACCTTCAGAGACACCTTTTCGGGGTGAAAGAACCAATGATGTTATGCTGAAACTGCTAATCACACATAGCACTACACTTGGAAGGACACCTATAGAAACAGCTGGAGTAGCATCTGTATTAACACCTTTGCATCTGTAACATTGCAAATCCTGTTGCAATCTCTTCAGTAACATATGCCAAAAGACCTGTAGAGAACACTACTGCACCTCACCTGTCTGTGACCCAACTTCACAAAAAGATGTGAACATCTGTTGTTGACGCACAGATTGAAAAACCTATAGCTGTGTGAGTGTTACCCACACTCACTAAAATGTGTTATGAGCATGGCAACACAGTGCATCTCCGGTGTGCTGCTGCTGTGAGGGATGCCTGAATCTGTTGGGACGGCATGTCCATTTGGCTCTGGAGCCAATTCCTGCTTGCAGACAGACTGTTAAAGGCCTGCTGCCTCTCCCATAAAACCACCATCTTTTCCCTCAACAGTGACAGCCTTGCTGTAGATTGCTTATTGCACTGCACCGCAATCTGGTTGCTAGCTGAAGTAACAGATTTTAGTCTCCCACTTAGACACCCTCTTTAGTTACATCCCAAATGTGCAAATCTGACAGTGTGGATCATAACTTTGAAGAATGATGGCAGAATATCCATACTCTAAATTGAAATCCAAAGCAAAATGGCTGTAGCAATAAATAGATAAAATAGCAATAGACATTATGAAACAAAGCACAGAAATAATATTAAACATTCATAGTACAAGAGGGCAAAGAAGCAGGAGCTGGAGGCTATGTTGGCCTTGTAGCAGCTCCTTGTTTTCCAACTGATCCATTCATGTAGTTATTGCAATGCTAAAAATAGCTCAGTGAAATTGATTTTCAACGGTTTGATAAACAGTTATCGAGTGACATTTATGAAAAGAGACTTACAGGCCCTCAGGTGATATTATAAGCTTGGAAAGCCCTGTGTGAGGCTACAGGTGGATATTTGGCTTTTGAAGTTGACAACATAGAGGTATTTGCCTTATCGGAGGGCTCTGATGGGATGTCTCAGCAGGTGGCTGAGACTCAGAAACCAAACTGTTTCAGAAATAAGTGTACACTACTGCTGTAGCAAGCAGAGAAAGAGAGAGAGAGAGTTAGTGTATGTGTGTGTGTGTGTGTGTGTGTGTGTGTGTGTGTGTGTGTGTGTGTTTGTGTGTGTGTGTGTGTGTGTGTGTGTGTGTGTGTGTGTGTGTGTGTGTGTGTGTGTGTGTGTGTGTGTGTGTGTGTGTGTGTGTGTGTGTGTGTGTGTGTGTGTGTGTGTGTGTGTGTGTGTGTGTGTGTGTGTGTGTGTGTGTGTGTGTGTGTGTGTGTGTGTGTGTGTGTGTGTGTGTGTGTGTGGGAAGAACAATGCAATAGAGTTGATAGTTTGACCTGTCTGAGGGAGCAGGCCGTTCTTTGACCTCACTAAGCTAAGATGGCCAGAGGCATGAATAATGCACAGAGGTCTGAAATAATGCTGCATCATGGGAAACGACACACACACACAAAGAGAGAGAGGGGGGGGGGGGGGAGGGAGAGAGAGAGAGTAAATGTAGTCTGCAAACATAAATATATCCCTTTTGATTCGATTGATCACCAAGAGGTCATAACACTACGAAAAACTGACACCTACAGCAAATCTCTCATGTTGTGAAACTGACATTCAAGGGCAAGGGAGGACTTGAACATCCCCCATGTTGGTATCTGTCTTCTTTGTTTCATCTTTTGACATTTTTCTGATCCTCTTCCCATTTCCTCTCTCATACACGGAAGCTTTCAGACTGATGGGTCAATCCATCAACTCATCACAGCACTGTAAATGTCAAGAGCAAAACAAACACATGTAGTCAAGGACAGGCCAGTGCCGTCCCCCCCACACACACACACACACACACACATTATATATGCTACACATTACCCACAAATCAAGAGAAGACAGTTCACACACTTGCACAAACAAACACATGCCAACAAATAACTTTACCTCTAGGACAGGTCATCAAAGATCACATGTGTGGGTGTGTTCGTTAGGGGTGAAGGTGGGGTTGGTGTGTGTATGTAAGTGTGTGTATTACCTCTCAAACACTTTGTCCTCTGCACGTGTGTGTGTGTGTGTGTGTTTGTGTCTTCAGCTGCAGAACCAGGACTCGATGCGCACCCTGATGAAGCGTACGGAGGGCGAGATCACCATGCGCGTGTGCGACGCGCTGCGGAAGCAGGAGGACCCCCTCCAGAGACAGCGCCTCCTAGTGGAGGAGGAGAGGCTCAAGTACCTCAACGAGGAGGAGCTCATCATCCAGCAGCTCCAGTCAGTGTCCCCCCTCGAGCACCTCCGACACCAAAAAAACCCTGCTGTTTGCTCACACACACCCACCAATTACACTCAATCCACACTCAAGAGGGTGTTAGATGCAACAAAGTCAGACCGTGTTAATAAGGTTATGTCAAAGAGTGGCTAATATGAGTGTCTCATATTCAGGAGCGTCTGAATATGAAACGAGTGCCAAGGACAGCCAGGAGAAGGTTTGGCACATTGTTAAACATTCAGTAATCATTCTTTTATAACCGTATTCAGCACACAAACTAATCCTGTTTAATTCTCCACAATGCTGTACTTCAGAACTCATCTGTAATGTGATTGTCGTGGGCACGTCTTCACAGCCCTGTGCAACCTGCTTTAACCCGGCTTACTCTCGCCAGCCCCATCAAAGCCTTTAGCTTTTTACTCTGCTTCTCTGGGCTCAAAGGGTGTTGTTTGGTTGCTGATAGATTGCATCACTTGTTTTTTTTTTTTCGTGCCGCATCTTTGAAGTGTGAGGGCAAG
>NW_027468774.1:18653600-18676100 GCF_046254945.1 Alosa pseudoharengus | reverse complement strand
AAGAGTTTGAGGCAAGCACACTCAAATGATAGGGTCATGAGCAAACTCCAGCATGGAACGCCATAGGTGCACGTTGATGTCTTGGATATGTACGCAAATGTGGTTCACTCTTTCTCTCTTTCTTTCTTTATCTCTCACTCCGTTTCTCTCTTTGCCCTTTAGATGAACTGACAGTTGCGAGGTATCGCATGGAGAAGCACTCCAAGTCCCCGCCTCCACCCCCTCCCAGGCGCAGTTTCCCATCATCCCCTGGGCCTACCAGCCGCAGCGGAGAGCCCATAATGTCTGAAAAGAGCCTCAAGGTCTGTAAGAGGAAAACACACACACACACACACACACACACACACAGACACAGACACAAACACACACACACACATACACACACACACACACACACACACAAAAACACATTGTTTTTTATCTCTGAATTTTTTGATATGGTATATCTTTTGATCATGATATGATCATGTGTGTGTGTGTGTGTGTGTCTGTGTGTGTGTGTGTGTGTGTGTGTGTGTGTGTGTGTGTGTGTGTGTGTGTGTGTGTGCGCGTAGAAGTGCGAGTCTGAGGACTCAGACATGCCTAAACCCATGGTGAAGCTGAGGAAGAGCCTGTCTGAAGTGCCCCGTCCGGCCTCCACACCCCCCACCACAGGGGTCCAGAGGGAAGGGGCCGACGATGAGAGGAACCACGCTGACATGGAGGTACAGTACGCCAGCCTGCATGGTTGTGTTTGAGAGAGAGAAAGAGAGAGAATAAGAGAGAGAGAAAGAAAGAGAGAGAGAGAGAGACTTGAGTGTATTGAGTAATATATTGCCGCATGTGGGTGGTAGTAACAGGTATGACTATTTACATGACAGCTGTCACACACACTGAGACTACAGTATAGCCTATGACATTGCATGATAATACAGTTAACAGCATATTGACAAAGCACACTGCAAATACAGTATGGTGCTGCTGTATTGACTTAAAGCATAACTCTCGCCAAAATGCAACCTAGGATCTTTTTGTGAATGAGCCAGAGTCACAATCGTTTAAAAGCATAATTACCTCGGAAGCGTCACTTTTAAGCTTGACCGTATTGTCGTTTTCGGGTCAAATGGCCCTTTGAATGAGAGTGGTAGGGGTACTACTATTTTGATGCGTGATCGCATCAAAATCGCTATTTTTCTAACACTAAGAAGGCTCAACACAACATGAAGCTTTGATCGAAGTATCACTAGGGTCTCTACACATGAACTCGAGCATTGAGAATATTGTTTGTGTAAACAGAGTTTACTAAAAGAACAACGAAACGAAAACGAAAGTTTGACTCGGGTACATTCACAAAAAGACCCTATGTTGCATTTTGGTGAGAGTTACGCTTTAAGGTCTATTCAGGCTGATTAGGATGAGACCAGATCAAGCTTAGGATTATCACAGCCATCACTAACTTTTACACACAGTGCACAGCTCTGGTACTGAGAGCATCTTCATTGGCTGGAACAGCTTGGGCTGCTCTGATTGGCCCCCTGCGGGGCGAACTCTAACTGAAGCACGGCCGTGACACCGGTGCCAACTGTAGACCACCGAGTCCTGCTGTGGGCCATCTGGTCAGCTGGGGCTCTGGGTTCCGCCAGTGACGAGACCCGCACTGGCCACAGACAAGAGAATGGAGTGGACGGTGGAGGGAGAGAGAGAAAGAGTGCGAGAGAGAGAGAGAGAGAGTGAAGGAAATAGAGCGATAAAGATGGAAGAAGCTAAGTGATTTGACGATGCTAGTGTAGAGGTTGTGACCTACCACAGAGCTGCAGTGAAATATAAATGTGTGATGTGTCAGAAGTCAGAAGCTCTCAGGGGCAAAGAAATCTGTTCACAGATCTATGATTAAGAGATCTGTGATTGCCTTATTGTCTCCAGATCTGTGAGTGTCTTTAGCTTTATTTATTTATTTGTTTATTTAATAGGGACAGTGCTAATTAATCAAGAGCTGTACAGCTTTCAACATTTCACATCCAAACCTCTTGGCATTTGTGGATGCTGTTGGATGTTTACCGGACAATCATTAAAGTCGTGAATTGATTAGACTGTCAGCAGGGCCAACAAGACATTAGCATTTTGTGGACAGCATACACAGTCTGGAGACGGCTCCAGATGTTGATTTATAGCAGAAGCCGACTGAAACAAGGCTTGCCTCCCTCTCTAAACGTGTCCAGAACACAATACTCACACCCCTTTGTCTGCAGCATCATGTGAATCTGCACCGGCGCTTAAAGTTCTCCCCTAATGTAGATTGGTTCATATTGTGAACGCAATATGTCACACTTATACTATTGATTCCTACCCACAGTTTGCCATAGTTGTCCCCAGACATAACATTAGCCTGTGGTTTGGCCTCTCCCAAGGAATGTGAATGTGTTTTGAGGAGCTGTGTGTTAATGATAGAACCCTGGCGGTCAGGAGTCTGGGCTTTCATGATTAGGGTGAGACAGTAGACGGGCAGCAGCCAGGCGCTGGCCGATCTTTGCTCACAGACAGAGGGGCACTGCAGGGCTCATTAGGTCCACCAGACTACAGTGGCTCGCTTCACTGGGTGCCCGGGTGGTCCGCGAGATGCCATCTGTGGCCCCTACTGCCCAACGCTCTCCGTGGCTTTGGCTGGTGCGCCAGTCTCACCCCTGGGCCGGGAGTCAACCAGAACGTAATGAGCTTCCTGCTCAGCCACACACACACACACACACACACACACACACACACACACAAACACACACACTCACTTACACACACACACACAGACACACACACCGCTGCAAACCAAGGCCCTTTTGGTGGTCCCTGGTCTCCCCATGTGGGCTCATTGGCCACTTGCCTGTTTCACAGCTGAATGCTCAGGTCACCTCCTTGGTGCCCAGTCTGAATGGCTTCGTTTATGAGGCGGATCAGCTCGCAGTGACCAGCTGAGTTCAAACAGGTGCTGACTGTGGACTGGAATCACATGGCCAGGGATTACATGTCAGATGCACTCCCCCCCCCCCCCCCCCACACACACACACACACCACACACACATACACACACCTTTTGAAAACAAGACTTCTCTTGAAACACATAGACCATTTTATTCCTGAGCAAATAGCACTTAGCATACTGCATGAAGTTATATATTTAGATAATAGCTGACATGCTTTTCAGCTAACCCTGACTACTCTCACAGCTATGTACTGCTAATAAAACTCATCATTATCCTCCCTGCGGTAGTCTGTAGCACTGATTGTTCAGGAACACACTGGCACCTCAGTCACATATTATTAGATGTGATAAGATATTCTTGAACAAGAATCTTCCACCCAGCCATACAGAATAATAACAGACTGAGGTCTGCAAATAATTTTTTCATCAACATAATATATTATATTTGCCAAACACTGCCTCAGGGTAGATGAAATTGTTCCATTTGAAAGAGATCTTCCGAGGAATCCAACCCGTAGATATTCACTACAAGTAATTGCAAATGGCACATTAAATCATTATCACCCTGCTGCTGCTATGGTTAGGCAATGAGAATCGTATATTTACTCAGATCAAAAGAAATGAGCTTGCTGTTCAAAATGCAGAGTTGATTCTGTTAGGGCCACGGTAAGTGTTTGCGTTGGTCTGCTGTTTGTGGTAATCATGTTGAGCATTTCCCTGATGTGCTCAGGTGCCCCGCATCGTGCTGACCACGTGTCAGTCCGAGGCTCCGCCCAACGGGGCCCACCAACCAGCCCCGCAGTACACCGTAACGGTAAGAGACCGGTTCAGGCGAGGCCCCCACCGGCACAGTGTGACGGGAGCCGAAACGCTGGCGTGGAGACAGAGCCTGGTAACGGACAGCAGAGAGCCCCAGAGGAAGCTCAGAGCGGAAGGCTCCACCGAGTCACTTCCTGCTCTCGAGAGCCTCCCAGAGGGGCAGGAGGGCACCCCAGAGGGGCAGCAGGCCCAGCCCACGGGGGCAAAGGCCCCAGGGGAGGACATCCGCAGCAGGACCTACCGCCGGCTGGACAGCCTGGAGGAGACCATCAGGGAGCTGGAGAACTCCCTGATGGAGTTTGGAGCTCACCCCAGCTCCGGGCTCCTCTCCCCCCTCACACCTCCAGCCGAGGGTGCTCCCTCCGACAGCGCACAGCAGCCTGACCAGATGCCCACGGAATCTGCAGGGTCAGGGGGGAACAAGAGGCCTCCGGTCCCGCCGAAGCCCTCCATCAGACCTCCTTACGTCCAGGTTGACCTCCCCGTCCGACAGCCACTCCTGCTCCTCTTCTCTACTGGCCGCTGTGCCGCTCACTGGATCTGTTTCCTTTGAATTCAGTCCAGGCAGACATAACATCAGCATAGAATTTTTTACTGTTTTTGGCAGAATGCTTCACAGTGGAGGCTCAGATGGAGAGGGTAGATAAGGCTCATTCGTGGCCATGTGTTTATGATTTAAACACTTCCTCAGATCAGCGATAAAAGGGCTCAGCTTTAAAGACTTAGCTGGACGTTAGTTGCTTTCCTGAGTGGACTGAATTCAGATTGAAAGTCAAATGATTTTAGGTTACAGAAACTGGTGGCTAAATTTTTTAAGAGTATATATTTTATGCACATGAAATTCAGTTTAAGCATTGAAGCACTTCAACCATTGTGCAAACTCAACTATAAAACAAATTAAAAGCAAGCACAACTTTTATTTGTGCTGGTTTGTACTACTGAAGAACCACCAGTTTGAAACCTTCTCAAATCCTATCAAATCTGCTGTCAGGGTTTCTAATATGGTTTTCCTCTTTGCTTTCTCTCGCTCTGTCAGGGGAGATGGGTCTGTCGACTTCACAAGCACTTCTTTAATTGATCTGTCTCTTGCATTTTGCCGTTTTTGTCTTTGTAAACAAGTGGTAGTGCTGACTCTGACAGTAAACTGTCTCCTCTCTGGCTATTTAACTTCTGGCGCACTCTTTATCCTGCGCTCGCTCTGACAAGCTTTGTGATGTTTCCGCTGCCAACAGTATTGGTTTGAACATCACAGCACACACCACACTGTGCAGATCTGCTGTGGCATTAGTTTTAGCATCAATAATAGGAAAATGGGTCTATGTGTTTATAGACCTTTCAGTGGTTTGAAAGTTAAAACATTTGGGGTTCTGTAATATCTGCAAATGCAACGTTGTTGCTGGTAATCCTTATCAGTGGGCAATCTCTGTATTCATTCATCTGTAAACAAGCTTTGTGCTGGTTGCCAAACTGGATTTTTTTTAACCTTGGGTATTTCTAGCATTGTGACATTGCCATTTCACACCACAGAGTAATGCTACAGTTATGACTTTAGAGACTCAGAGAGAGCTCCAGGCTTTGCTGTGATTGTAATGCATCTGGACTGAGCTGGGGTCCTACAGCTGGTCCCAGATCAGCCCTCAGCCACAGCCATGTACTGAAAAGTGATTCTAAAGCAACAATTCCGCCACTGCAGTCAGTGCAGTCCCACTGGGCAAATCCTTTATTTGTGTGCAGTGTGCATCCCTACTAGATTGTGCTGCTCAGGTGAGCATTAATGGTGGGAGGAAAATATGTCTGTCTGCATCTGTGTTTTAGTGGTCACTCACGGCTAGATGATGATGATGATATCCCTCCACATGACAGCCTCTGCAGTAAGCGAGACTTTCCGCTCACCCCAAAACCTGCCGTCAAGTCAGTGCTTCCAACCAGTTCTTGGCACTCATATGAGTCATTTTGCCCCCCATCCCTGTGCCTTTGCAAGCATCAACACAAAAAAAGCATTGGCTTAGGACTAAGGGATAGGCAGCAGAGCACACTAAATCACCCCCCACAGACACACACACACACACACAGCGGCCTCCAACATGACATCATCATCTGCAGAAGTGTGCAGTGGTGCCAGGCTGCTGACATGCCAGCCCCCTCTCTCTCTCTCTGTCTTTCACTCACTTTCTGTCTCTCTTTCACTCTCTCTCTCTCTCTCTAATACACACACACACACACACACACAGCGGCCTCCAACATGACATCATCATCTGCAGAAGTGTGCAGTGGTGCCAGGCTGCTGACATGCCAGCCCCCTCTCTCTCTCTGTCTTTCACTCACTTTCTGTCTCTCTTTCACTCTCTCTCTCTCTCTCTCTAATACATACATACACACACACACACACACACACACACACACACACACACACACACAGTGAGTTATCAGATCACTGCGCTTGGATCAGAGATCTCATTAGGCTCCTGGACCCCCCTCACGGCTCACTGAGCGCGCTCCAACTGGCCGCCGCTGGCATGGAGACTGGGCAGGGGCCACTGCGGCGAGCTGAGCTGCCCTGCGCTGAGCTGAGCGTTTGTGGCAGACCTGTGTGCGCTCTATATATTTAATGCCTTTTTATGTATCCATACTCCAGAGGAATAACTGATTAGTGCCTTACTGACTCCAAAGTGATTTTCAGATGTGAATTTCCCCATGTTTCCCATAACACTCATCACAGAAAGCTGCACCAGCCACGTGCATTTGCTTTAAGTTTGCAGTTTCTTATGGGGGAGCTCACAACACTAGAAGCCTATACAGGTAGGCGCCTAGCAGCACGTACACTCCTAGGGAATTCTACCTTCTCCTGGCTGCTGAGATAAAAAAAAGGAATTACATGGAAAAACTATCGTTAGTGCATCACTGTAAATTCTCTTTTTTAATTCCTTTCCTTTTCTGTTTCACATCCTTTACTGCTCTTGTCCTTCAGCTGGGAATAAATGAGTGTGTATGTGTGTTACAGGGCTTTGTGTGTCTTTTATTTATGCACACTTACAGGTTCTGATATTAGAAACAGTTTGATCGGAACGGGTGACCTTTATTTCTGAAAGTACATCCTCTATCTGGTCAGCTGATACACCTGTAGGCCAAATAGAGCCGTGACTTACATGAACTAACATGTCACCTCCATTTTCTTTCTCTCTTCCCTTCTCGTTCCTGTCCGTGTTCAGGGTGGAAACAGCGCCTCCTCTGGTGGAGGTAAAGCACTGCACTCCTCCTCCTCAGCAGCCTCGCGCCTCAAGCACCTGCAGCAGAGCAACCCAGAGAAGAGCAAGCTGTCCAAGCAGCGCGAGGAGTTCCTCAAGAGCCAGGGCCAGCTACAGGTACTGTTCATTCGTCATTAACCTCAGCCCCTAACCTCTCACCTCCAACCCCTGACCTTGTTCATACACTGATGTCACCCAGATGAATACACTCACATGTTTCATCTGCTGAAACACTTGCATAAAGCATGAGCACTCTCAAACTCATCAAACAGAATAGGATTAGTGCATGAGCCTCCACTAAAAGTTTCTTCTTGGAATCCATGTCATCGCAAGTGTTAGTTACTATATAAGTAACTGTATAGGACATAATGCATAGGTAATTGAATAGGCATAACTGTTCAGTACACTTGATGATACTGTATAGTGTCTATGTGTTTATGCATGTGTCACTCACTACTAACTTGCTCAGCTAATGCTACTCTTGTTTATCAAGTCAGTATCTGTCCATGGGGAAAGAGAGAAAAATAACATAGAGTACACACACACAAATCTTTATTTGAATATAGAAAAAGGGATAAAGCTATAAAACACATGAGAATATAAATTCTTCATAATTTATGAATAAAGCACATTAATAAACAGATGAATTATGGCCACACACTCTCTCTCTTTCTTTCTCTCATTCTCACACATACTCAAACACACACACACACACACACACACACACACACACACACACACACATGCAGAAAAAGACACATGCAGAAAAAGACACTTGGAGAAGACTCCCAGAGGGAGTGTGCAAGTGTGTGGCAGCAGGTGCCGTCTATATGATCCGCATGCTAAAGCAGGAGACTAGGAGGAACCATGGCAACGGAAACCTCCGAGCTGTTAGACTTTCATGTCTGAAAATTGAATTGGACACGTTAGACTGCAATATATTACTGCCCATATACTTTAAATTCACCCATACTGTTGTTCCCTCAAGGCTGAGTCTTAACACTCTTAGCTGTACATAACGGTTGTGACAACTCAGGTTTCGGTCAGTCAGAGGTAACTGCTTCCACTACTGAGTTCAAAGGAAGTGAGAGTGGCAGAAAGAGGGACAACTGGGTTTGGGTTTCTTTGAAAGCTGAGTCAAACCCCCCCCCCCCCCCCCCCCCCCCCCAGAGAGTTCACATTCCATAAACAAAGCTGAGGTGAAACCATCACCGCACACGGGCTCACAGCCACAGAGGCAGCAGAATGCTCTGGTCCTGAGTTATAAACACAAACATGCCATGTGAACTTCCCATAGGGCAGCACTCTTGTTCTCTCTCTCTCTCTCTCTCTCTCTCTCTCTCTCTCTCTCTCTCTCTCTCACTTTCCTGTTTTACATAGTCCAGGTCCCTCGATCATGCAGCTTGTGTCTGCATTAACAGCCCACGAGCTAACAGCAGGATAGCTGGCAAAGCCAGAGCACAAACACCGTGCCGCACTGACCTAACACAGATAAGAGGCAGCCCTGCTCAGCAGACACACATGCCCTAAACAGCATTTTCTCACTAAACAGAAAGAAGCAACCACACATGCATGTACACATGCCAGAAACAGGACATAATCCCTATTAATTCTTATAAAACGAAATCATCTAGATAATATCTCTTACATACTACTGGGTATTTGCACAGTTGAAGAAAACACACACACACACACACACACACACACACACACACAAGCACACACACAGTATTTCAGCAACCTTTCTGTTCCCACAGGTGTTAATAATCTGCTTTGCATTACTTATAGTTTGCTAATTCAGAGGTTAATGGTTTGTTCTTGTTAACTGATGCAGTAAATAGTGTATGTTAATAGGGCACCCGTGGAATCAGCACTTGCATTTCAATCATGCACAGGCTTAAAACCTGAGAGAGAGAGGAAAGAGAGAGAGTTAGATAAAGAGCTAGAGAGAGAAAGACAGAGAGAGTGTGCATGTGAGAGAGAGAGCTTAACTGGGCAGGTTGTGTTCCTACTGCAGGCTGTGTAGCTGTGTGGAGCTTGCCTTGATGCCAGGGTGCAGAGAGTATTGCACCATTTAGATAGATTTTCTCACAATTATAAAGACAAGTGGCCACATCATTTCAGAGGGATGGCAGAGTGCCACAAAATTACGAGGCTTCCCAATCCAGCCTCAGGACATAGTGGGTAATTATCATTACCTCATTTCTCCCTCCTTTCTTTCTTTCTTTCTTTCTTTCTTTCTTTCTTTCTTTCTTTCTGTCTGACTTCATCTGTCTCTCTCTGTTCCTCTTTCTTTGTTTTCTTCTCTATCTTCTTCGTAATTAAAGTGAACTGGAAATGAGACAGAGACAGAGACAGAGACAGAGACAGAGACAGAGACAGAGACAGGGAGAGAGAGAGGGGCAGCGGGACCAGGAGGCTGTGTTTGGCTGTTTGGCTGCACTGGTCTACTTTCTGGAGTGAATGTCTCCTGCGCTTGGGTCCACTGTTAAATGAAGTGGAATCAGTGTCCGGTTACATCAGTCCACTCTCTAATTGCTCAAAGCATAGTAGACAGGGAGGCCACTAAAACACACACACATACACACACACACACACACACACACACACGCCTCCCACCATACACTACACTCTCGCCCACTATTCATTCTCTGTTCTTGTTTTTTTTAACTGGCCTTTCCTATCTGTGTGTCTCCTCCATTATTTCCCCATCTGTCTATTTTCGTATCCCTCAAAGGCTCCCTCTATCCCCATCTCTCTCTCTTTTCTCTTCTCTCTCTCTCTCTCTCTCTCTCTCTCTCTCTCTCTCTCTCTCTCTCTCTCTCTCTCTCTCTCTCTCTCTCTCACTGGCTTTTGTCACCATCCTGCAAATGAATGGGAAGTTAAGCCTATTATTTAAGCACAAAGCACGATGTCTCAACACACCATACGCTTCTGTCCTTCCCCCATATTCACTCCTCCACTCGTGTTCTTTCGTTCTCTCCTCTCTTCTCTCTCCCTCACACCTTCTCTCCCCTCCCTCAACCTTTATTAGCATATTGTTTGCGTTGTGTTTGCTGTTGTTTACACGACACAGTGCAGCAGGTTAGGATGTGTGTGACAGAAGGGGAGGGGGTGTAGGGGTTGGCAACAGTTATTTTCCATAACTACACAAGACACACACCTGTCAGCAGACTACTATCCCGCAGGGGAAGGAAAAGCGCAGGAGCGTAAGAGAGGTTGTTTACCGGTGTTGGGTACTGTATTGTGCTCACGATAATAATTCAGCATATGGCTGCGAGTGGGAAGCACAGACGTGTTTACCTTTGCAGCTGCTTGGCATTCATTTGAAGTGGTCCGCTATGTTAGGAGAGAACCTTGGTTTCTCAGATGAAGGAGAAGGAGGATGTTAGTCTGATGAGTATTGATCTGGACCAGGATTTCAGCCACCAGAGCTGCTATGCCCATGATTACTGCAGGCTTACACAAACACACACACACACACACATACACACAGGCGCGCGCTGTATAATCTTTTTCATTACACACACACACAGGCACACTCACACAAACGCACACATATCCCACATGCACATATATCCCCGCACACACACACACCATCATCATAATCATCATCATTATCGTCAGAGTCAATGCATGATATGATGGTAATGATATGATGATTTCAGTATTTTAAAGTTTAAAATGACTGTACTGTACATCAGTGATTCTGCTGCATGTGCAACAGGCCAAAGTTAATGGATTGGAGTTAACAGTGTCATGTGTTCTGTGCCCTCTTCATCCCCCCCCCCCCCCCCCTTTTCACATTTGACCTCCCTGCACACCGTTCCTGTGGGTTCCACCTACGCTCCTGTGACCTGTGTGACCCCTGTTTGACCCCATGACCCTCGGCAGCAATGAGTGACCCAGCCTGATTTGGCCCGACCCGACCCGACCCAAACCCTCTCCACTTCTTCATCCACCCTCCAAAACCGCATCCCAGCACTTACTACACTCCTAACACCTCTTTTCAGATGTGCTATGTGAGATTCACAAGTGTGTGTGTTTGTGTGTGTGTGTGTGTGTTTGTGTTTGTGTGTGGGTGTGGGTGTGTGCTTGTGTGTATCTTCTCTGTTTGTGCCGTCTATTTTTACGTTTTGTTTTCTTCACTCCGCTTTTTTCTCATGACATCTTTCTCTCTGAAACCTTTTCTCCACTGTTCCCTGTCCACCCACTCCTTTAATCGGCCCCACCATCTCTTCTCTCCACACCCTGCTCCTGCTGCCCTTACTCCCCACTGACCCACGCGCCACACTGACCCTTGTAGGCCCTGGGTGGCAGCTTCCTCACCGACCCCATCCTCGCGGGGACCCGTGCAGCCAGTTTCTCCGGCCGCCTGCCCTCCTCGGGCGGCTCGGGGCCGACAGTAGCCCTGTTCGCCCCGGGCCTCCGCAAGTATCCCCAGGACGGCAGCGGCAGTGGTGGCGGGGATCTCCCGGCGTTCAGCGCGTCCTCCAGCCAGGCGAGGGCGCTGTTGGCCAGCCTGGGCGCCGAGGCCCTGCTGCTCTCCTCCACACTGCGCCAGCACCGGCTCCTCCACCCAACGGCGACGGCGCAGACCAACGGCCGTTCGGCCTCCTCGCCGTCCCCCACCACCTCCCCCACCGCCACGACCCCTTCCGTGTCCCCCTCCACCTCCCCCTCCACCTCCTCCTCCCCTCTCACCTCCCTCACACTCTCCTCTCTGGGCCTGAAGAGCGTGGGCCACAGCCTCAAGTACCCCATGTCCAGCCTGGGAGGGCAGAAGGAGGGCAGGAGCAAGACCCTGCCCAAGGCCACATCATACGGAGCAGAGTGAGGACCAGGAGGAGCAGCAGCAGCAGCATCCATATGCCAAAAAAGACCCCCCCCCCTCCCAACCACATCCCCCTTTTAAACGATCGAGGAGACTGTAAAAAAAAAAAAAAAAACATGGCACGCAAAGACACGACTTGCCTCTAACTCCAGTTTTGTTTTGCCTTTGCCAGTTTTATTATTTTTTTACTTCATTTATTTTTTTCATTTCACTCTAATCATCCAGTTTTGGAGTTAAGCAGACTTCACCTCCATCTCCTTCCATCCTCCATCCTTTCCCTTCTCCATCTGTGGGTCTCCCTACCATCTGGGGCTTAGGCCGGGCTCGGCTTGTGGCCTGTCCCAGCCACGGTGCCCTCAGGTCGGGCCCGAGTCCCACCGCCTGCCTGGCTGGACCGGAGCTCCATGGAACAGACGGGCAGTCCTCCGTGCGCTGGCACTCGGGCGTGGGAGGGTGAGAGAAACCAGCTGGAACCAGGCTCATCACGCGCCACCACCCATTTGCCAAAATCTCCCATCGGAATGTAGTGGAGGCGGACCTCCTTCTAGTATACTATCTAGACTGTGAACTAAGTTATTATAACGAGTAGAGTTGCAATAATAGCAAAAACAGTGAATAGTTTTTCGGTGTATGTCCAGATTTTCATCACCAAAAGAGTGGGAACCGTGTTGAGGCAGAGGTGGAAAAAAACGACAAAAAGACATGTATATGTGAAACACAATTTGATGTGCTTCTGTTCTAGACCTGTTGACACAAAACAATGTTTCAATCTACTGCATATTTCAGCACTGGTGCTATCACTTTACTGAACATTTTTCAAGGATTGGTCTTCAATTGAACATGGTTGACACATTTCAAAACTTCAGCTCCATCCCCATGCACACACACACACACAAAGCCCACACACTCACTGCCTTTACCCAAAACATTCCATGATGTCACCTTTTTGGCCACCATCTTTTCTGTGTGTGTGTGGGCATTTGGTTGGCATAGCAACAGACACAGGGCTTTGGGATGTTGGACGCTGTCGCTCGAGGCGGGATTACCGAGGCTGCAGGAGCTCTGCTGGCATCCTCAAAGCAGCAGGGTCCATTGGCATCCCCAAGCGTACTTTTAGGATTTAGTCCTGGGAAAAGCATAAACAAGATTGCCCAGAGAAAGTGACAGCAGCAAAAGGGAACAATCAATATGAAGTCCATGGGCCCTAATTTGAATGCTGGGCAAAATGCAAAGTCAGTCTATGAACCAAATTCTTGTTCATGAACTACGGTATCATGGGGCGTGAGACAGCTTTTAGCTGGCCCACTAATGTTAGTGCTTCTGCTCCTCATGGTATTACATCTGCTAATAGATTTTGCATAGCTATTACGCAAGCTTTAGTTAGACTTTAGATTTTGCACTTTGCCAAGCATTTAAATTAGGGCCCCATGTGGAAATATCAGGTTGACCATGATAGATAGTCTTTAACAGCCAGTTATAGCACAAGATTCTACTATAGAGAAACACAGGAAATTGAGAGTTAGTGAGTAGTTAGCCGTCAATAGTAGTTCACTGAAGAAGCACAAGTTACATTTGTGGACCAAGGGGAAATATGCCTGAGGCATATTGACAATTCCCCTCTATCAAGGGTACCTGAGCATTTGAAAATGGGAAAGAGTTAGTCACCCATACGTGGTCAGCACTTTGGGAATACACCTTAGAGGGGCTTTAAGGTGTCGCACAGTCAGCCTTGTCTGGAAGAAGCTCTGCACGTTCCAGTGCTCCCTGCCGTGAGGCTTAGAGTGGGCTTCAGTCAGCGTGGCACGGGTAGCTAGGATGGAGGACAGGGGAGTGTGTGTGTGTTTTTGTGTGGCTCAGTGTGTGTGTGTGTGCGTGGCTCAGTGCATTAGAGGCAGCAGGAGTGACAAGTTTCCTCTCCTCGCGGCTCTGGCTGTCAGCACAGCACAAGTGCTCCCTTTCCCCACTTTTTCTCCCCTCCTCCTTGCCTCCCTTTTATGTTGAGGATGCATCACTGAGACAGCCCGGGGATGTTTGTGTTATAAAAGCCTGAGATGCAGAGATGGCGAAGGAGACTTGGGGAGGGAAAAAAGGAAGAGGGACAGAACTAGGATAGAGCTGCATGGCCAGTTTCGAACAAGTGTATTTCACTTATTGTCACAAATGTTTAGATGAGATAAACGTCATCAGCAGGGAAAAGCACATTTGGGGACTGGGGGATGGTTTCAGTTTAAGGGAACACTACAAAGGGAATCGGGCTGAAGAGTGTGGGGAGAGGAAACGGTGTTCTTTCACTGGTTAAAAAAAAACTATTAGCATTCACCTCCAGTTCTCAGAGGGTTCCCGCTAGTGTTGTTCCTTCATCTGAATGTTGTCTGTGTGGGAGTACGTTTGTCTGCTCTTGACCACCCACCGGGCTGAATTTGACTCCCTCCGATTGGGGTTAAGGGAAAATTCGATAAAGCTGTTCCGAGGCCTGTAGCAGGCAGAGGGTGCCATCAGATGAGCGCGGTGGGGGTTTGCTGTTTGTCATTCCTGTTTGTGGCTTATCAAGCTGTGTGTGTGTGTGTGTGTGTGTATGCTGGCATCTGGCAGATCTTGTGTAGAGCACAGATAATAAGTGCTGGCAGCACTGAAAGTCTATTCACTGAATAGTGAGAAGCACAAGTAGACCACCCCCCCCCCCCCGCCCAGAAAAAAAGGCAGAGAGGAAAACAAAAGGCTTGGGCGGAAAAAAAATTACAAAACCATCTCCATTCCATCACGCAACGCTGAAGAGGTAGCACTAGCCACACGCTAGCACACCAGGCTCGGCCCCCGGGTCTTCAGCGGTGAAGCCAAATGAGAGAAATTGTCTTAGTCATGCGGCAGTAGACGCATTCAGCTCTTGAGTCTGCCTCTCGCCGAGTTCCATTTCCGTTGCCTCTCTCCCTCCTCGCCGTCCACCCGCAGTCATCCAGGGTCATGCTTCACTGGAGATGCGGAGTGGTGTGTAGACCATTCCACCCTTTACTAGTTTGCATTATTCCTCTCCCCCCTGGAGTCAAGCCTGCACTGGGCATAACTACTGTGAAGGGTACATTTTAGGATGTGTACATTTCAGGGTAGGGATTTAAGGAGCTTGGGTGTGCAGGCCTTTTCATGGTAGGATGTATGTGGTGTTGGGTAGGTGCGTGTGTCCGTGTCCGTGTGTGTGTGTGTGTGTGTGTGTAAGTGTGTGTGTGTGAGTGAGGGGGGATATCTGTTATAAATGTTTCAGTCAGTCAGCTCTGGAAGGTAATGAAAATAAGGTGTAACTCCACAAGACAATGAGAAGATGAGTATTGTTTTGTAATTTTTGAACACAACTGAAAATGTACAAGGCTCGCGTTAATAGAAAAAACAAACTACCTACAATGAAAGGCAACAATCAGACAGAATCATTCTCACTCTCTAAGGAGAAGCTTACACTGTAAATTCATGAAACTATATTGACACTATTGGTGTTTTGTAGCCCTGGAAACCTACAAACAAACTACAGACAAATCACACAGGGATGCACTCTGATCATCACATATCATCCTATTTTTGATTTCATGTTATTTGCTGACCATTTCTTTGTACAGATTGACCTTGTTTTATAATTCTTGAAAAAGATATATCACACGGATAGATTATTTATTCATGAGAGGAAAACATTTTATATATTGAGTTGAAATATTTACAGTACATATGTACAGTGGAAGTTCATATATGTAATATACAGTTGGACTTTTTTAATCAGTGATTTTTTTTAAGTGTGTTTGAAATGTTGAGTGAATCAGATGTTTTTTGGTTTCTTTGGGAGGGTGGGGGGGCTCGTGGGTAGATCACTTGAGAGTTCAGAATGTGATTTAGCACAAGAGCATCTATCTGGAAAAAAATGTCTAAATGCACACTTAACAAGCACTAGGAAGAGAGAGAGAGAGAGAGATTGTTGGGGTGGTAAGATGTAAGAATATGTGAAATGAAGCTGTTTATAATGCTGACAAGTCCTGCTGTTGTATAAATCTAATTTGGACGTTGTGGTTCCTGGTGACATTATAAAGACCATGGGACTAGGCAAAAACTCCAAACCGTAGAACCATCCTGAGTTAGAGCTCTCTCAGCAGTGGTGTATTCGGGGACACATCAAAATCACTGTGTCTCTTTAGACTCCCCCACTGGAGGAGTCTGGTACTGCAACAACCAGGCCCTTTTGGAAAAAAAACCCAAAAAAACAACAACATGGAACCAGGGCCTTTGATTCCAAAAAGCAGGGTAAAATACTCTACGTCTTGTATCTGATCACAAAAAACTAAGCTGTTTTTGTGATTTGAGGCTCAGAATCTATAGAGCAGTTTTCTATTTCTGCAATTGGCATCTCCTGCTTCTAGGGATGTGAGATGGGAAAATTGTCTTATTGAAAAGCAGAACACTGACAGATGACTCTGCTTTTAATTGCTCATGTCTGGGGTTCTGGTTATATGTGTAGCACACTGAAAAACACTCTCACAAGTTCTCCTGTAGTATTCATACAAAGATGATGTAAGGTTTGTGCAGTTCCTGTCTCCAGAGATATGTGAGCCATTCTAAGGGGTTTACATGAATGTGTGGATGTACCAAATTATGGCATCAAGCAAACAAACAAAAAATTAAAAATAAGACACCAACCATTGACAGTAATATGTATATATAGTCCTTCTTAGAGAGTTCTACAAAATGTTATGTCCAGAATAATAATTTATTTAAAAAGCAACGGAGTTCTAAGATATATATATATATATATATAAATATATATGAAAAAAAGATGAATAACAATTATGATGATGATGCATGTATATTCTCAAGCAATCGCACGGTGCCGCTGAAGTTGTCTACATGTTCCTTTAAAAGACTGACAAGTTGAGAAGAGTGTGTTCAAAGTGTTAAAGGTTTACACCTGTTAAGAAAAAGAACTTCTGTTTTGTTTTCTAAATAATAAAAAAAAACGCGACACGAGATGTCCAATAAGTGATGTGACACAGGCATGTGTACAGGCCTTCTGCTTTTCTGTGACGTGGTGATGGGGTCGGACAGTGGCTTCGGCGAGCGTGGAGGAGGAAGAGGAACAGTACCTGAGCATCGCCCCAGAGCACAAGCTCGCTACGAACCCACAAAGACACATTAAGGTGTTCCCACTTATCTCCCGTATGTAGAGTAGTGTGATATATGAACCAAGCGGAAAAAAACAAACTCTATAGAAATAATATATACATCTATGACATATAAATCACAACAGATATTGAAGAAACTAATTTAATCTGTGTGGATGCTATGTTGAGAAATGTGACTTTTTTTTCCTCTCCTGTTTTGTACATAATTGCTGTGGTTGTGTGGGTCAGTAAAGTGCAGATCTCTTGTACGCCGTGGTGCTTTGTGTTTTCTTTGTTTCCTCTCCCAGGAAGGATAATGGGCACAGCGGTTAATTTACTAATGACAGGTTTAGGACTTTTATTCTGAAATAATCATTTAAAATGTATTTACATGATTGCAGCATTTCTTGCATTCTGTTTACAGCAGTTTCTAATATACTAAGCCTATCTCTGCTCTGCATTTATGTTGTATTACTGAAGATAGCAAAAAAGAAAAGTAATTGAAAAATGGTTTCAAAAGAAAGCTCACCTGTATTCTGAAGGAACACAAACCGGCTTTGTCTTTTGCTCATTAGAAAATATAGCAGTTAAAGAAAGAATATCAACAATTTGAAGTGTAATGAAAACTGAAACATCTTATTTCTTAAAGGTTTTCCAAAACTGAGACTGTATCATATTAAATGAGATATCTAATAACCGTATGTCCTCATAGTGGCCAACAAGTGCACAGTAAACCCTTAGTGACTTCTAGACACTAAAGCTTAATGTTGTACAGTATTACATATGGTGGCATACACACTTCTACAGCCTAGGCCTGTGGACTAGTTGGAACGTGTACTTTAGGAGTCCGGCCTCTGGGCTGGTCTAGGCCTGTGGACTAGTTGGAACGTGTACTTTAGGAGCCTGGCCTCTGGGCTGGTCTAGGCCTGTGGACTAGTTGGAACGTGTACTTTAGGAGTCCAGCCCTCTGGGCTGGTCTAGGCCTGTGGACTAGTTGGAACGTGTACTTTAGGAGTCCGGCCTCTGGGCTGGTCTGCGTCCGTCTGTCCGTCTGTATGGCTGATTTCTCAGGTCTAAAAGTAAATGTGAACACAGCACTGAGTATTAATACATTTGGGAGGTCACTCATCTTAACAAATTAAAAAAATGTAACAATAAAACAAATCCACTAGACTCATATACCCAACTGAAAAACCCAAACGGCTGACCACAACAATATACTTAACGGCAGCTCACCTGTGATGATGTCATCGATGGCCCCATCCGTGACCTGTGGCTTCACCTGTCTTTTCTTCAGCTCAGCGATAAGGTCCATTTGAGGCATCATGGGTCTCTGGGGTAGACACAGGTCAAAGCAGAACACATGAGAGACGCAGCAGGGAGTGGACACAGAGCAGAAGAGAGATGGTCGAACGAATGACATGAGGCAAAGAGCGGAAGTGAGAGAGACACCTTTGGTCCACCCTGGTCTTTCTTCGCTGGAGAGGGCTGGGTCTCTTTTGGCTCCTCATTGCTCTGAGCCTCCTGCTGTTTCCTCTTCTCGTTTTCCTGATGGGCCACCTGAGAAACACACACACACATATGCATACATACATACATCTCAATAAACATTTGCACAGTATTTAAATGTTATGGGCTGGGGGTGCGGATTTAAGCGCCCTGTTACCTGATAGGCTTTGCAGAAACGATGGAAGAGGGAGAAGAACTGGGAGGGCTGTGTGGTCTTAGGATTCTCTCCGAAGTACTCCACCACGGACACAAACGCCTCCTGGAGGAGAGAAATCATCAAAACATCAACACTATTTGTCATTTGAATCGCTGTGTGTGTGTGTGTGTGTGTGCCATGCTTGTGCTTGAATGTGCGTGCACTGACCTGTGCAGCCTTGCCATCTTTGTTGAGGGCCTCAAGTTTCTCACTGTTGAACTTGACAAACTCTTTCAGGACAAAGTTATCGTCCTGCACCAGGAACTCCTTCTTGGTCACCTCCATGCCCCGCTCCAGATTACGCACATCCTGCAGCACGCTGTCCAGAGACACTGGTACACACAAACATTTATTTATATTTACACACACACACACACACACACACACACACACACACACACACACACACACACACACACACACACACACACACACACAATAACAACAATGAAAGTTCTGTAAATGAGTTACCTCTTCATATGGTCATAACTGGGTATGAATTCATAAGTAATGGGTAAAAAGTGAAAAGTAAGTAATATATCAAAGTATGAAATAACATCATGCTCATCTTAGAATAAGACCAGCAGACCGCTGTGGACAATTTTACCAAAAATATACACCATCTGGCTGTACTTGTGACTAAGTGCAGCAACGCTTTCAGTCAGCTGTTAGTCCTTCAGAGTGTTGTGCAAGACGCTGCCTTCCTTAAAAAGCCAGCCCAAAATAAACTCTTCCATAGTGTGGAAGTGGTCGCATTGTGTGCATGTGTGAGCACATGAGAGTGTGTGAGGGCATACATGTGAGTGAGTGTGTGTGTGTGTGTGTGTGTGTGCGTGCATGTTTGTGTGTGTGTGTGTGTATGTGCATGTTTGTGTGTGTGTGTATGTTTGTTTGTGTGTGTGTATGTGTGTGTATGTATGTGAGTGAGTGAGTAAGTGAGTGTGAGAGAGAGATAGTGTGTGCGTGTACAGTATGTATGTATGTATGTATGTATGTATGTATGTGTGTATGTCCATACCCAGGGCGGCCTTGTCCACAAACTTGAGGTCAGTGTGGAAGGAGGCCAGCTCAGGGTATTTCTCTTGCACCATGTTGGCTATGAAGTGCAGCAGGGTCTGGGAGCGATCCGTGGACTTGGTGTCCAGCAGCTGAGAGGGCAGAGGGAGAGAACTGATTAGCCATGTCTACACCTTTTATGAGAACTACCGTGTGAGTGTGTGTGTGTGTGTGTGTGTGTGTGTGTGTGTGTGTGTGTGTGTGTGTGTGTCGAGTGTAAGAGTATAGATGAGTGGTTTAATCCATCTAGAGTTTCAGAGTGCTGCCATTCATGCATTTACTCAGCCTTTCTGGCAAAAAAGAATAAATACACAAAACACTTCAAAAGAGACATTGCTCACCATGATGAAACCCAAAAAGTTTAGTCACATTAACCTGTTACTCTGGATATGTTACTCTATGGATACTGCCGCAAGGTTTTCAGAGATCTCTGTGAAGGTGACGGCTTTTCAGCCTTTTACCACTCCACTCAGAGTGTGACTCACCAGGTCCAGACTCTGCAGACGGAAGCCTCCGGCAGCTCCCCTCTTACTGCTGTTCATGTAGTTTCCAAAGGCCAGGATTATCTACACACACACACACACACACACACACACACACACACACACACACACACACACACACACACACACACACACACACACACACACACACACACCATCTCATATTTCAGGAATACACTTCTCTCATATGATACACATCCATGTTTATATAACAGGGCATGACACACAGGGCATCTGTCACAAGTCTAGAGTGGCATACCTCTAACATCTTCTTCAATTTGCTGGAGGACTTGATAGATATGGAGGCAGAAATAACAGAGTCCAGTTGCTGTGGTAACAGGGAAATAAGAGGATATCATGAAGAATCTTCATCAGATGAAAAAATGCATGATACATCAGCATTTAGAAATGATAGAAGGATAGAAACGAAGGCTGGAAAGTACGTTGTCTCGGAAATCACTAACTAATACGGCATGATACGGGCATAACATAACAGACCTTTTTGTTTTTTGTTTTTGTTTATTTGTCCTTGGGTGACATGAAAAGCGCTCTAAATAAAATGTATTATTATTATTATTATTATTATTATAACAGGAGACTGATGACACTACACTTTTAGCTGAGATTAGCATAGAATTCCTTAGTTCTATTTTAGCTGTAGCTAGGGCCTATCCCTTGAAAGTGGCCGAAGTGGAGGCCACACTCACAGGCTGCAGGCGCTTGAGGCTCTCGGGGAAGTTGCCCATGAAGGTGAGAGTGGTGATGCGCTGGGTGAGGCGCGGGATCTTGCCGAAGCGCATCATGAACTGGTCCTCGTCGGAAAGGTCCTCCAGAGACCGGCCCTCGCGCTCGTAGTTCTGCATCAGCTTCAGCTCGTAGTCCGATGGCACAAACTTCTCCAACAGCTCAAGGAAGTCTAGACTCAAGGACTGCTGATTATACCTGAGAAGTGTGTGTAACAGAGAAGTGTGTCAGAAAGGCCTGAGGTGTTGAGCAATATTAGCAAGCATGGGTAAAGCATCTGTAATGTCTGTCACAATAGAGTGCTGTAGAGTGCACTATTTGGTTGGTTATACCAGCAGAATAACATTTGCCATACCAGCACTCTGAACTGTTAACTTTACAGAATGTATACAGTGTAGCAGCAGTCTGACCTGTTCTAAAGCCATTGAGCCATATGGAGTATGTAAGTAACCTGCAGTGTAGTGCCTGCAGTGAGCCACCTATTGAATGTTAGCATTTTTAAATGTAGTAGCTTTATCAAGTCCGTTAGCATCACTAGCATGCAGCCAGAGGCTACTCACGACTCTATGGCTGCACAGATGTCCCCAGGGCTCATGCCACCCTTGCGCAGGGTGATGGCCAGGTTCTTGGATTTGTTGCCCTCCATCAGCGACACCTTGCTGGAGGCCTGCTTGGACACTTTCACCTTCAGTGTGGAAAGGCTTGCAGGTGGACCCTGGGCCTTCGTCTTAAAATGCTCCGCAAATAAGTCCATATTCAATTCCTGTGGAGAGGACAAATGGAGAGATGAAATGAAAGAGAGTTGGACAGAAGGGGGGAAAGAGAGAAAAAGTGAAGAGAGAAAGAGAGAAGAGGAGGATAATCTTACCTCAAGGACCTGCTCATCATCCAGCTCACTGAACACAGTGCCGGACAACTGGTTCGAATTCAGGGCCTGCCAGTTCAGGAGTGGCATGCGGAACTTCGTCTGAATGGGTTTACGGCTCTTACCAGCTGCAAAAGCAAAAGTTGGATTACCATGGTTAGCGCGTGGGCTCTTGACCATAACCGTTAAAAGCACAGTAATTAGATCTATAAAAGAGGACAGATGTCATTTTGGAAGTACTTCATCTCCAAATCAATGAATGCATAATAAAATACCTCTGCACTCACCTATACAGTACACTTAATACATACTAGTACATTAATACACCTGTCACGTATATCCCGTTGCCAAGTCCTACATCTTACCTGGAGCAGGTGCAGCACCTGGAGGTGGAGGAGGACCTGGAGCTCCTGGTGGTGGTGGGGGAGGAGGAGGCCCTCCAGGGGGAGGAGGTGGCGGAGGAGGAGGTGGAGCACCACCAGGCGGAGGAGGTGGAGGAGGAGGAGGTGGGGCGGCAGTGCCAGGGGGAGGGGGTGGAGGAGGAGGAGGAGGAGGCGGGGCGGCCGCAGACGAAGTGTCTGTCACTATCAAGTAAAGGTTGGAGATGTGAATTAATATCACATACATAGAACATGAGAACATGAGGACAC
>NW_027468774.1:18578600-18648600 GCF_046254945.1 Alosa pseudoharengus | reverse complement strand
GAAAAGGTTAAAAGCCCCCATGAGAGCAACTACATTGGACCTACCCGAAAGACCTATTTAAGCCACTTGTTCACAATGTTGCCTTTTAAATTGCCACTCTATTAAATTGCTCATTTATAATGCAACAGCTAGCTCATCTTGACGAGCTCCCATGCAGTGGGCTTAGTGACCCTGGCAATAAATAGCACGCTGAAAGCCTGAAATCGGCAGTGAAATGGGTCTTGTATGCCCATTTTTAGAAGAGAACGTGACACTGACACAGACCTCAGGCGAGATGCCCATCAGGGACACTTATAGAGGAAGTGTCCTGCACACTGCATAGGATCTGACCTTACCGGCTCACACTTCACATGTGAAGTGGATGTGCATTGTTTCACCTGTGTGGGTTCAGGTCAGCCCATGAGGTCAAGCTTGTGATATTAGGTGACCATAAGCTAGCAAAGCTCATCAGCTGTTTAACAGTTGAATATGTATACACTTGATGTTTTTCAAAGATCCCTTTCCTAAGCCCTTATGTTTTTGAACAGATATATTCAAAGTACATAATTATCTCTCCACTGAACTAAACCCCACAATCTCCTACCACACTGCTCAGAGTGTGCTTCAGGTCACTGGGATGGACTACACATCTAAGCAGCTGGATAGCTGCATAGCTTCAAATGAGGAGTCTCAGAACACAGAACTTAAAAAAGATTCAAGACAAGTAGATAGTAGACAACAAGAGAGGACGCCACACGTGGACTCACCACTGCTTACTGTACATGTCGCTCAGCAAAACTTCAAAGTCAGAGTTGAAGCAAAGAAAAGGGAAGAGAAAGAGTCAAAGGGTAGGAGATAAGTTTCAGTAAGGCCAGCAAAAATGAAAACGGAAGAATATACGTAACTAGGAGGCGTCCCAGCCTCCAGCATATGGAAGAACAGTGGGAGGAGTGGGATGAGAAAGGGAAGCGTGAAGAGGGGAAGAGAGGTGGCAGAGAGAGAGAGAGAGAGAGAGAGAGGGAGAGAGAGTTGGACTCACTCTCCGGGCCACTCCGCCCTGGTCCTGGTAGAAGGCTCGGATCTTGTTCAGGTAGGCTGAGGGAGGGTTCTTCACCTGAAAGCGCTCCTGTGGGGGGGAGATAGGACGGAAGGAGGGATTAGGTGAAGGTGTGGTCGAGGAACAACTGATGCAGTGAAGGAAATGTGTGGTGTAAGGTTGGTTTCTGTATGACTTCACTCCTTTAGACAGGCTTTTGCTGTGGTTGTAGCCTTTTTGCGGTTGTACATGCAGATGCTCCTCGAAACATGGTCAGAGAGTCGTCATGGAGACAAAAATATTGACACAGGAAGCGAGCGGCTACCGCAGTTCTGGTTTCCGCTCATCGCATCGGGCGCCTCCCACCAACTATGGTGACTGTTGCACGCTTACATCACGCTGACATCAGCCTGCATCAGCCCATGCAGGCGTGTAGGTGACAGTCAGGGTGTCAGGACAGCCAGGCATGAGGGTGCAGAGTCAAACATGGGGCTCTTGAGGGATGTTTCTCATGCGTTGTGAGACTGGTGGATGGTTGGGATGTGAGACGTGATGTGTGTGTGTGTGTGTGTGAGAGAGAGAAAGAGAGAAAGAGAGAGGGAGAGAGAAGGAGAGAGAGAGAGAGAGAGAGAGAGTAAGAGAGACAGAATAAGAGAAAGGGGTTTTAGGTGAAGTTGGTGTGGGGGTAAATATGTAAGGCGTGTCTGGGTGTGTGAATATGTTCAGGTATCTATGTATGTATTTTTATGTGAATGTGTGTGTGTGTGTGAAGGCGTGCTTGTGTGTGAATATGCGCAAGTGTATGTAGCCTATAGGACAATGGGTAGAGAGTAGGTGAAAGACAGTTGGGGCGGGTGTGTTCATATGTGACTCTGAAGAGTGAAGAAATTTGCTCTGCCAGTGACAAACCAATTCTGCATGAATTGCAGCCCAAATATCCAGTAGCTACTTCTATTGAAAGTAATGATAAAAGCTTTACTGCTTGTTCTGTACTGTCTGTCAACTAACCAAAGCCTCTGTAATGGCGGTTTTATAGTTTTATGACTGTCATGTCATGTAACACTGTGCACGTAATTTAAGTCAGCCTCTATAAAGTGCTTGGTCATCTGCACACCACATGCATGTGACATTAACAAGAAGAAAATAATGGAGAAAAGATTGATCACAACCCTTTGCTGAACCCTCTGGTGTGTTTCTCAAACGCTTTTTATTCCTCTTCTGAACAGAGGTCTCTGTGGAGACAAGACTGACAGCAGCTTTTGCACAGATGGCTGTTTCTCTTTTACACCAGTGGTTTTTATGACCAGTTTCTCCCTCACACACACACACACGTCTGAGAAAGCTACATCTTCAGCCAAGCTGCTTCTCTGTGTACTTTATAGACTTCTGCTAGCCTACTGTGAGGAAGACGGCCTTTCTCTAGGGAGGATGGCAAGGGCAATGCTAGCCTGGATTCGCCTAATCACCTGGCTGATTGATTGTCTTTGACATGATGCTACTGTCAGCATGGACAATAAAAAGAAGTAATCACCCTCACCACTATATGACAACGTGAGGTGGTGGTTTCTAGGGCCATCTGCAGTCTAACCCCACACTCACCAAACATTCACAGACTGATCAGTCAAAAGAGCGAACCCAGCTTGACATTCTACCGTGTAGGCCATGGGCCAAACATATCTACCGTTGGACTATCATGGATGTGGATGATCTGACCAAAAATGAACTAATCTGATCCCAGACCAACTGCTAGGGGTTTGGGCTTGTGTAGCCCAGCTCTAGGATGATAGAGACGTGCACTGTACCTGATCGCACACCAGCTCCCACTTCTTCTCATTGTCGTACTGACTAAGTAGCTTCATCTTGTCTGGCGGCAGGTTCATGGAGCTCTGTGGACAGAAGACACATTCACATCAGCTGGTCATCATATGGTCGCCATATTACAAACCACACGCTCTAAAAGATACAGTGAAAGACTGTATACAAACACTTCAATTTCATTTTGGTTAATTCATTTTAGCATATTGTCTTGTCCAATGTGAAGGAAGATGTAAACCAGGGCATGATGACACCACTTCAACAGAAGCACAATCATGTGCACAAAGGGTGGTCTGTCATATTGTATGTGTGTCATGACCCATGACAATAGAATGTGAAAATGATTGTGAACAGCAGAAGGCTGTCACGTGTGGATGTGAAGATGGATGGATGGGGACAGGGAGGTTGGGACACTTGGCTCTGTTGCCATGGCACCCTTATTGAACCGCTAACAGTCACTGACAATTCTCTGTCTCACATGTTCTCTCTATCTCTCTCTCTGGAAAATACAGATGTGTAACACACAACATTTACAAAAAACGCCACCGAAATAAGAAAATGATTTTCAATAATCAGTTGTTAAAAATCAACCATTTTATGTAAACAAACTTCAGTATCTGCTTCAACAGCAATAACAGTGTTTGACATGATGATAATGTCAAGGAAAAACAGCTCATCCGTACACTATGTACTTAGACAACCTTGCCATAAGTGTTATACTATAAACACATTTGTTTACCACAGTCTCTGGGGCATTTGGGTGTGAAAAGCTGATGAAGGACACTGTAGGCTATCTGAAAATGCCTGTTTCTGAAGAACCATTACACAACGCCATCCTCTGCAGTACTTACTACAAGACACTGCAGTTCATGCCTGGATTTCCTTTCCAGTATACTGTATACCCCCAGTCCCTCTTCATTCAAATTCATTTACAAGATTAACTATTTATGAAGACAGTATGCACTTCTATAGATGTACTGCAGATATGAACACGAGCGACAATACTATGGCCACAGAATAAGGCTACAGCTTCCCTGTGGTAACAAATGCAGGTTAAAGTGCAATGGGCGTCCGACTCTTCAGATGGGTGAGTGCACAGAGATGGCGCCGGCACTGGGCGTGTTGTTTTCAGGTCTGTCTGTGGTTTCCTGTCAGCCCCTTGAGCAGAAACAGAGCGAAAGGGAGGGAGAGCAAGACACAGGGGTGGGGCAGGGTAGGCAAATGTGGGGGAAGTAGCCGACATGAATCTTGAATTTCCCCTGGGGATCAATAAAGTATCTATCTATCTATCTATCTCTATCTACAGAACGGGAGACAGAACAAACAGCCAGCTGCCCACTACTTCTGGTATGAGACAGAGATGGCACTGTCCACCTACGGACACCAGCCCACTGGAACTGTATCCCTGTAAGCTAACCTTCATGTTTCAAGTTTCACATTCATGTGACTTATTGTGATGCGTCCACACCCTCTTCATAACACATCTAAAACCGTGAAACCCCTGAAATTAAAATGGGATAGCCGGTGATAAAACTACAACTATATGTTTATTATAACTACTTAACTAACTATAATTGACCTCATGTCCACAAGACCACGGAAATTGCACCATCTTGTATGTGCTAATGTTCTTTGAACTCCTTTTATCCTCACAATCTTGACAGTGACGATATCAATCAAGAGCAGATTGTAATGGCTCAAACTGGCTCACTCCTCACTTATTGAAAAGACAAAGCACACATGTCAGATAACACTAATCATGAGAGATGGAGAGAGCCAAAGAGAGATGCAGAAAGAGAGAGACATCCTTTTCTTCTCTGTGTAGTTTAGATAGTGTTGAGGGGAAGTTAAAGCTCTAGATTTCTTCATAGAGTGCGTGACTAGCTGTCTTCCAACCCAACAATCACACGCTCACTCAAATGCATCCTAACCCCCCCCCCCCCCCCCCAGTTGCACAAACGCTGTATGCCCACTGTTGCTTTGGTGACAGGAGAGCTGGGGAGGACGAAGAAAGGAGAACTGAGGTCACTTCCTCAGAGCGAGTTGCCACTGCTGGGTGTGTAAGGATGGAAATGCATCTGTGTGTGTGAGCTGTCAAAATGAATGTCTGCCATGGTCATATGAAAGCCACACACTCACTCTCTCTCTCTCTCACACGCACATACACACACACACACACACACACACACACACACATTCACACGCACACACACACACATTTGCTTTTTGAATTTATTCATTTAGCAGATGCTTTTATCCAAAGCGTCTTACATGTCAATTATATTAAAAGGGCCCCGGAGCAATTTGGGGTGTCTTGCTCAAGGGCAAGCCATTGGAAGCTGAGTATTGAACCTACAACTTTGCAGCCTTCTGCATGCTAGCCCAGCTCCTTAGTCACTGCATTACCATCGCGCACACACACACACAAGACATAAATAGGAATTAATTTAAAGCCCAACATGAGGGCCACCTGAACATGAAGGATGCTAGTCAGCAGGTTGTGATACACTTCAGTCAGCTCTTGCACTACCTTAAATGACCCTGTGACACAGAGGCTGGCTGACAGTAACAACAAAGAGCGAGAGAGCGAGAGAGAGAGAGAGAGAGAGAGAGAGAGAGAGAGCGAGAGAGAGAGAGAGAGAGAGAGAGCTACCATAAACTAACCACACCAAGAAGAGGGGTTTGTGGGATTAGTGTGTTGAGATCCCCGAATATTGACAAGAGATCTAACATTGATAAGTTTACCTCAGAAGTTGGTTAAGCTTTTCTGGGGCCTACCCCAGCATGATGCACTCTCAACTAAATCAAGTCAATCCCTCCTCTCTCTGCCCCAGAGCATCAGAGTGTGTACATTTGTGTTTGCTTATGTTTCCACTTAGTATCTACAGCATATCTGTGCATGAATGATGGCTCTATATTGCCATTGTCCATGACATTGCAGGTACATGCATGCTGAAACACCCATGTGAGTGTGACTGTTTGTCTGTCCACTTGTGGCAGGACTGTGTGTGTTTATGTGCCCGTCTGGAACTTACCAGCACCACGTTGAATCTCTCCTCGAGCTCATCGTCAGGAGGTATGGGCAGTTTCGGGGGGGCAGCCGCTTTCTTCCTCACGGTGGCAGTGGGGGTAACCACGGCGAGGCCACTGGTGGAGCTCCGAGTCTCCGGGCCATCCGCTTGCTCCAGGCCACCCGCAGCGTTACCCATAACCACCCTCAACAGGAAATCCAGGAAGGACACTTGATCCAACAACCAAATGAAGAAATGCTACTGTATAGCTGAGACTGAACTCCTGCTGAGAATAAGGGTCACTCTGGAGTTTTTTTGTTCAATCAGCTGAGAAAAACAATCTGAGAAGAACGGAGAAGACAATCCTACCCTGCACAGCTCCTAATCCCAAGCTGAGTCTGAAGTGATCCTCCGTTTAAAGAATAGGTTAGGTTAGATTAGGTTAGCCTTGGCTTTGAACCTGTAATACCAATGATAATAAAGTTGTCTGATGGATGGATAGTTCTGAAAGGTCCTTCAGTGTCTTCAAAGTGGAAACTATCGCAAATGGTACAACTGTAAGTCATAGGGGTTCCAAACAACCACTACTAGTTCTCCATTTCAAAATGGAGCGAAAGTCCTTGCTGATGTCAACTGTCACCCAAGTCCGATATCTTCACTTCTTAAAATCTGAAAAGCCAGCCGTGTTGTCCAACCGTGTTGAAAAATCCAGTCAACTCTAGCTCCAGTGCATGAAATGGTGACTCCTGCCCTATTGTCTTCCTGATCCTTAGCTGAAGACCACCAGGTCATTACAATCTCCATGTAGAGCCAGCGTCGTTTTCTGCCTGTGCCTCATGCCTTCTCCAGAGACAGCGTGGTCGGGACAGCATCTTTCCCCAAGTTAGAACAGCCTCAGCACTCTCCTTCTTTGTACCTCCTCTGTATCTCCTTCTTCATCAACCGTCCAGCAGATAAATAAAACTACGCCCAGATACCTAAAGGCAGGGAAGGGCGTCTCCACACACACACACTTTGACTGGTTGACTGCAGCGGTGAGAGTGTCAGGGAGGGGAGAGGAAGAGTTTCAACTTGGTGTGCAACGCAGCATCGACACCACAAAAGCAGAAGTACTGACTTCCTGTATGAAAGAGGCCTAAACGGAAGGCGAGGCAAGGGGGGTGATAAAGAGAGAGAGAGAGAGAGAGAGAGAGAGAGAGAGAGAGAGAGAAGGAGAGAGAGAGAGAGATGGTTACATAGGTTACCGTAAAGACACGAGATAGAGGGGTGGCTGAGAATAGCACTCACAGGTCAAATTTAAAATAGCGAGATGCTATGAAGGTTCGAGGCGCGGGGTATGAATGAGAGTGCTGGTTCACACCGAGTGGGAGTGCATGATGCAACAGACCAGCATGGTCTACTGAAAGGGCAGGTGTAAGAGAGCATTTAGAAATCTCAACACCATTGGTCAGGTAGAGGGACACTGTTGATAACATGTATGCTTCCTCTACAGTATATTTAATGACTAAAAACAAGAAGTGGGCTGTTTAATAATCAAGTGAGTGTAAATGAAGAGAAATGAAGGATGTTTTTTTTTGTTTTGAAAATGGGCTTTCAGTCCCAGATTTGTGATATCAGGGATACATTTATTCCAGCCTCAGTCACCCAAATGTAATATCTGTGTTAATTCACCCACTTCTATACTTCACATTTGGCAATATGTTCACTCCAGTTACATTAAATACATTCCTCTCAACAAATAAATTATGTAAGTACACTTGATAGGATGAAGACATCGATGTAGAACTTTTTTTTTGGAGGGGGGGGGGGCGTATGTATTCCTTAAGTTCATCTGGTAACATATGTGTTTTTATTGTCTATGATTCTGTGCCTATCTACAGTGTTGGGTCAGATTACTTTGAAATGTAATCTGTTATCCGTGAGTACAGACTACACACCAATTTTGTAATCAGTAACGCAATCCATTGGATTACAAAAATAATGTAATGTAATCTGAATAATTTTTAATTAATTTTGAATTACTTTTTACTAAAAAATTAAATACATTAAATAAAAAATGTTCCACCAATATTCCTTTTCTTTTTCACTTTACAGCAACATAATGTATTTTTTACCTTAAAATAATGGTGTTTTGCTCATTATGATGCTACACTGATTTAAAATACATATCGAGAACAGCATGTCGGACATTCCCAATGTCATATATTGCATTATGTAATGTTATTCTCACGGGTAGGAGCATGGCCCTTTTTGTGTGTTTCAGAAAAATTGATAGAGTCAAAAATGTATATAAAAAAAGCCCCCAGACCCTTGACACTATGTGTGTTTGTGAGTGTGTGATGCAGGTGCTGATGCAGGAGGTGCAAAATGGCCTACCTGATAGGTAAAATAATGGTATTGTGTCATCTACATTCGATGTCCATTCACTCCAAATTGGGTCTATTTTAATTTTCCAACTATTAACTACACTGTATATTGACTGCATGATATAAAGCTATGTTATATATTGAAAGGCATAATCAAAATGTATTCAAGTAATCTTTGAAAATGTAACTATAATCTGATTCATTTTTTTTTTTATGTAATCTGGTCTGATTATAGTGACTTGGTTTTTGTAATCTGATTACATAATCCTATTACTTGTAATCAGTTACTACCCAAGCCTGCCTTTAGGGGCCGTGCACACTACGCCGGTTTTTGTGAAACCGGTGAGGTTTTGTTAACGGTTACGCCGGCAGTTTAGGAGACTGAAACCGATAGCTTTTGAAACCGGCTTCCGACGTGGGAACTTCTGAAACCGCCGGCTAGACCGTGCCGTGTAGACGTGTGAAGCCGGCAATCCTATGACGACATAGCCAGCCCCACCCCTAACCCAGCCACAGCACTCGACCTGACATGTTGCTTGTCAAAACAAACCGAACCATTTATTTATCATATTAAAATGTTTTTCTTTCCCCTGTCATGGTTTATATGCCTATCAGCCTTTAGTGGCTAAGTTAGAAGCACACGTTAGCTTAACCTAGTTAAACATTAGCTTACTGCATGTTATGTTTTCTCCAGTGGTGCTCAGACTTAATGCAATGCGTAGGCTAAGCATTTGAAATTTCACATAGCAGTCACATACCTTGAAAATGAACTTTATTAGTTTAACAGTTGAATTGAAAACCGAATTGTCTGTAGTCTCCTTATTTCATGCGACTGCTTAACCAGAGCACTTATTAGACATTCTCTGGCTTAACAAACTGTTTCAACAATGTTTTCTTCTACGCGATTCACGCAAAAAAATATCGTGAAGCTTCTGCACAGCGGCGCCATCGACTGGTCTGGCATATGCACTACAGCACATTTAGCCGGTTACACCTCTGTGTGTACACGCGAGGTTTTTTCTTGCCGGAGTCGTTAAAGGTGTGAAAGCGGTAAGAGAAAATCCACCCGGCGGTGTCGTGTAAACGGCCTGTGTGGGATCAGGTAATCTATTTTATCTTAATATCTGACGCTGGATCAGCAACACCTCGACTGGAGGAGGAGGAGGGGAAACCGAGAAAAGTCCTGACACCTAACTTGGAAACAAAAGACAGACTGCTCTTCAGTGACTATGTTTACATCAGGGCTGCCAACTTTTCAAAAAACCTTGGAGTGAGATTTGGTGGAGCCAACCAAAATTTTGCTGCGGAAATTTTTGTTTGGCTCATTCAGCATTATACCGTACAGTTAAAAAAAAAATTACATCAGTGAACTTGTGAACTTGCGGGCCCCTGGGCCCACATGTATTAAGGGCTCCCCACTAATTGTCGCATATGTGGAAGGGGGGTTTGGGGGTCCTCCCCCAGAATTTTTTTCATTTGTTTGATGTGATTTCCTGTATTCTGGTGCATTTTGGTACACTGTAAAAAATAACATTACATCTTACTGCAGTAACACAAGTATACTTTACTTACTTAAGGCTGACCTAGTGTTCTTACTAGAGTAACATTAGTAATGTGCCGAACTTGCATCAATGGGGTCTAAAACTTGAGATACACGAGTAAGCTTCACAACTCAGACCTGAGTAAACTGGACTCACGCAGTGCACACGCGCACAGTCAGCAGAGGGAGCATTCTGGATTCCACAGCCAACGGTCGAAGTGTTACGGTGTGGCTGACTTTTGGGATGGGAGTGTAACGCAGCTTCACCAGTGACTTGCTCTGTCCGGTAAGTTTACAGTATGTATTAATGTGTCAAATGTTTACAGTATAGGTTGAACTAACAGCATTTGTGCAAAACTGTACATTCGGTTTCATTAACAGCTGGGGTAATGTTAAGTTTAACTTGCGAAGTGGCCGATATATGCGCTAGCTGCTAGCTGCTAACAGTTTGCAGCTAACTGATAGCAGCTATGCGAGTTAACATTGCCTCAGACCATGCAGAGCAGAAAACAAATATTCTAGGTATTCAAGCCCTTTGATATTTTTTTTTATCGAAGTTATGAGGAAGTGGTGGCGCCTGGGGTCTAGAACTAGCTAGGCTGTATAAATTTGCCAATAGCAGTTGTCTTCATGAGCTCTTAATGAAGTTTAGTTCTAACGTTTCTCATGAGAAACGCTTGCTAGCATGCTAAGTTGATTCAAAACGTGTAAAGATTAAACTGTGTATGGTTTACGTCGATATTCCTACTGTATTGATAAAACAATTAGGATAATTGGACCCATAACCTTACTGACTGAGAAAGCCATGGTCTTTTATCTAAAATCTTTCGTTGTGATTTAGCAAGAGGACTTAGGTTGCAGTGTGTGGAATTTAAACGAATGTGCCGTTATTGAGGTGCAAAATGGCGTCATATAATTCCAACGTATGATTGACATTTTAAATTCTATTGTGATAAATGTACTAGGCCTGAAGCAATAGAGAAAATTCAGTTGCCAAATCATAATATTTTTAGCTTAACAGTATTAATTAGGTCTCTGGAGAAATAATTTAAATGAACATTTAATGTGATAAACTTAATCAGCTGTTTTAGTTAAACATGGCCAATAGATGCATATTGATAATAATTTTGCCCTCTTTTTCTTTTTGCAGTTGGAAAACTGAAAATGCAGAGCAATGAACTGGACATGTAAGTTGTGCTTGTTTGGATGTGAAGTCAGAGGTCAGTTGCTCAAACACTACAGATTGAAACATGGAGGTTACACCAGAATACGACCGAAAAAAACTGCAGAGGGTGTTGAAAACTGGCCAACGCATCACCGGTTCCTCACTCCCCTCCATCAAGGCCATCCAGGGCAAGTGATGCTTGCGTAAGGCGCGCAGCATCATCAAAGACTGTTCTCACCTCAACCACAGACTGTTCATCCCACTCCCCTCTGGGAGGTGTTACAGGTCTCTCTGCACCCGAACCAGCAGGTTCAGAGGAAGCTTCTTCCCTGCGGCTGTCACGCTACTGAACTCTAGCTCTGCATCCCGGTGACAACCAACCAACTAAGCCCCCGCCCGATGCCTCCTTGCCTGTGCCTTTTGAGGTGTCCACCATGACCATGGAAACCTTGACGGGGGACACCCACCCCCGCGGACAATTGCACTACTCTATCCCACCCATAGTGTTCTATTTATGTACAAATGTACATACTGTAATTACACTTATACATGGCATTTTCTACTGCTCTTCATACTATTCATCCTGCACATACACATATTTTTACTACTGTTATAATGTTACTGTTTCTGCACTACAGTACTGTTACCACACTGCACATAGCTGTATACTGTACATATATGTCTATATGGTTCATACCGAATATCCATATTTATTCTGCTAATACACTGCACATATTTATACCTAATTTATATTACTCTAAACCACCTTCTGTAAACCAACTGTATACTACTGTTTACACCGCATATTTCTTATCCTGTCTATGCACCACCTGTCTTTGTATATTACATTGCATTTTTCTGCTTTTTTTGCACTTCTAGTTAGACGCAAACTGCATTTTGTTGTCTTTGTACTTGTACTCTGCAAAATGACAATAAAGTTATCTAATCTAATAGTGCCAACTATTTGTGTACATTCTGCAAGTAAACTTTACTATCCAACATAAAGTACCCTTTACAACTCAAAGTAAGGGTAACTCATTTAACAGTAGTAAATACAACTTTGTTTTTAAGTAAGCTTTACTCGAGGGCATGAAGTAAACTTTACTAGTTGGAAGTAAGTAACCAGAACTTTAAAGTCTTAAGTAAGGATAACTTCTTCTAAGTAAGCATTACTTGTAGACATCAAGTAAACATAACTTGGAAGAGAAAAGTTTTGTTTACTTAACTTATTTAAGGCAACGAGTTTCCACCCTTTTTTCAAGTAACCATTACTTATTATTTTTTACAGTGTAGCTTAGAAATCTAGACACACCCTAGCGACAGCAAATTACATTTGCTTCCAGGGCTAGTCTAGCAACTCTCCGTTGGCTTGTGAGCCAAAAATTAAACTTCTATCAGGCCAATCAAATCGTCTATAGAGTCTTTAGGGGGGCATAACATAATGATTGATGGCAGAGTTGCAACGGTTTGGCTTGAATTCCCTGCTACTTGAAAACAAAGAAGATGGATATTGCTGTTGGCCAACAGTGTGACACGAGTTAAGCTTGTTTTGAGATGGCAAAAGTTTGAACTAGGCAACTAGCTCCGCTGGTGGGAAAACACATGGGACTCAGTGCTGTCCTATTGCGTGCAGAGGGAATTTGAAAGACAACCGATTATCCCGCCCCTCGGACTGAGCACTGCGAACGGTGAGTGCCCAGACCCTACATTTTAATGTAGGTCTGGCTCGTCAGGCTAGCATTTTGGGGATGGCCAATACTAAATTCAATCAGATTCAGCCTACATCCTGATGTGTTGATATTGAGGCAATGTTTCCATGCAAAGGCTTGGGCTTCAGGGCCCCCTGACACCTTGGGTCCCTGGGTCTGGGTCCCAGGGTCCCAGAGTTAAATTAACATTGGTATCAAAGGGATCTAGCCTACTACTAGGACCATGGGCGTCAGAGGCATTGTGAAAGTGGGTGGGACATTTCAGAGGGGGGGTATGGGGGACTAGATGCAATTTCCTGAATTCTGGTAGGCCTACATTTTAACAGTTATTTAGATACTTCTATATAACAAAATAAAGCCAGCCTACAAAATTATAAAAAATAAATCATGCATAATTTAAAAATAACTCAATAGGCTACTTGGCTAGGCAATAAGGTTTCCATTACAGCACCGCAGACGTTCAATGAACGCATGAAAGCGGATGGTTTGTTTGAAATCCCGACACTCTTTCAACTACATGGAACGTAATAGTGATTATCAAATACCTCCCCAGATTTCAGTGCCCATCAGTCCCAACATTTAACAATATAATCAAACAGTCCAAAAGTAAATTAAATATCAAACTAAACCGAAAATGTCATGCTTTTGAAGGCCTACCAGTATGCCGCTCCAAGAAACGCATGTCTATAAATAAATAAAACTCGCATAAGAAATAAAGGGCTGTCTCGAATACAATCCTGCCCCTAAAGGCCTGTACTTTGTCTTAAGACCCCGGCCATAATTTGAGGATTTACAGTATCTAAGTAGACAAATTGGCTTCAGATATCCAACAGAGTGAATAGAGATTGTGCAGTCTTAGCTGTGGTTAGTGACGTGATGCTGTTAATGGGGAGTTTTACATAGCCTAGCGTAAACCTATAGGTTATTATTTATTTGGCGTACCTATAAGGCTTTTTACCTTATCAGAAGTGAGGGGGATGACTGATCTCTTCAACACTGCGGGGGATTTGGCGCTTGTCACTGTGTGTGTGACAGAAGAGGAATGGGAGAATGCGTGTAACAAAAAAAAAAGCTTATGAGCGATTTACGCGCAAATGGGAGAATCCAATGAAAATGACAATGAAGCACTAAACAGATGCTGAAAACAGCACTGGTATTTCGCACGGCAAAAGTGTGTGTGTGTGTGGGGGGGGGGGGGGTCCAAACTAACCATTTTAAAAAGTGGGTGGGTGTTTTGTAAGAATTTAAGAAATGTTTGTATATTTTAACTTTTAAATGCATCAATCAGGTGCACTTTCAAAATAAATTCAGAGGTCAGACTTGCTTATTTTTATGGAAATATTTGTGCTGTAGCCTAAGCTATTTTGCACTTCAGAATTATAACCATGCACACACAGGTGGAATAGTTATGGTGATATTGCAATAAGTTCACAACCACAAAAACATAACATGTATGCTACATTTCACAGTTCAGAAATGTTCAAAAATGTGTGTACATTTCAGCACTCCATGAAATTATGCAGAAGTGGTCACCTGTGTTATTCAGCTAGTTTATTTAAGATAATATATTGGTCATTGTAATGGCCATAGCCTATAGCCTACATGCTATTCCTTTTTCAGGATGTACCCATATCTGCATGATGTGAATGTTTGCATATGGCTTATGTCAGGCTTTATATCAATATTATTTTTTTTCATATGTTTGCATTAATGTCACTAGGAAGCATGCCAATATAAATATATTAATTTATCTGTAATGGGATTGGCTGGAACCTGACAATATAAGAACCATGATAGTGGGATAATCTATGAGCAACTTACAAAAATGTATTTTAGCCTACTGACAAATAGTTTACATTAGAATACATTATAATTTCGCCCCAATGAGGCTATCTAGAAATGTGTTGCAATTTCAAAACCGGATTACTCAGGAACCACTTATTGCACAGAGAGGCATGCTTTATATCCTCGTATTCGGTAAGGTTTGCTGTTTATTGTGATATTGGGTTTGCCACAAGTTGTGTGAAGGGTTAGTGAAATATTAAACCGAGAGTAATGGGTGTGCACTGTGTGCAAAATGCAAATATGATTAGCCTAAATTGCACGTCGGTTCAATGTTAATTTTCTCGCGAACCATTTATCACAGCAACTTGGCGCTAATATCATTGGAAAGCTTAGATTCCGCACGTTCACCTGATGTATGATATCATATGTATAGGTTTAGTTTAGTTGAACCTCATCTGCCAGGTATTTGACCTACCAGGTTGACACTTCAGCGTGAAAAATACTCAATAATACTAAAAGCATACCTGAAGCCGGGGAAATACGGGGGGAATGCGCCTGGGACGGCTTCTGAAGTAGCATCGCAAATGAGAGAAAATTTAGAAAATTCCACAGACAGGGGGTGCTCTTGAACCCTCTCATCGTCTCTGAAAGCATAACCGTGGCTCAACAGGTAGATCTATAGATAGGCTAAACTCATTTTTCAGGCATCTGACCGACCGGGTTGACACTTCAGCGTGAGAAATCGGGGGTGTGGCGTGTGAGTGTGAAACTCATCAAATGCGTGTGTCTCACGGCCAATGCGTGAGAGTTGGCACCTATGTTACATGGACATTAATATTACGACTATTGACCTTATTCAGAATGAGACAATATTGTGATTATGTTGTGTACATGCGTTGTTGATAGAATATTCCATTCATATTCCCGTTTACATGTAGCACTGTATTGTCCGACTATTACTAGCAAAGACGGTTGATTCTGTAAAAGTTTTTGCACCAAAAATTTGAATAGGATGCTATAATGCAATTAAGGTGCATACATGCTACACCGCACCTCAATAACATGTCTCAACCATATGTCTTAATTCAATCAATCAGTCAATTAGGCCTATTGCTTATTCTGACTATCACATAATTTGGATTAAGGCCATCAGATTTTTTTTTCAGGTGTTATTTTTTATTGTGTATTTTTTGTGTTCATTCATGATTTTGTACCCATTTGTATCTCTTGTCTATAAATTCTGTTGTTCTAGGTTTAGAATTGAATGGAGGACTTTGAAAACACATCTGCTTACTTCCAGTGATGTGACTCTTTGTCTGTAGATACATGGTAGATACTAGGTGTGAAGGAATGGGGGGAGGGGGGGCTTTCACAACTTCCCATTGTCGAGCATGGCTGCTAACATTTGGCCAGGTGCCAGGCGGGGTCCTCGTGATTAACGACCGTCTAGGACAGGGGTTCCCAAAGTGGGGGTCGCGGGACGGCGAGGGGTGGGTCGCGAAATGATTTCCATAAATCAAATAAATGTGGAAAAAATAAAATTCTGAAAAATTATGACTGTATAAGATCACCATTCACTGTAACCACCGCAAGTCATGTCAGCCGGCATGGAGGACGCACTGGTTGAGCTGTCATGTGACCGCACTTTAAAGACAGATTTTAATTCCAAGACGCTTGCTGAGTTCTGGATTTCAGTCCAGAGGGAATATCCACAGCTATCCAAGGCCGCGATGGACGTACTGACTACGTTCTTTGCACTGACATATTAAAAACAAATATAGATCGCGTCTAAATGTGGAGGATGATCTCCCTGTGGCCGTCTCCACAATTAAACCAAGAATGGACATGTGTTCCGCGCATAGCGCGCATCCATCTCATTAGATGAGATTAACGCTGAAACGTAGTTGCCAAAATGTAAATTTGCGCAACAACAATGTAGCCTACATATGTTTAGGCCTACAACAGTTTGTGGATATTACCCTGACTGAGATATTCTTCTGTTAAAGCAACACCAAATAATTTTTTGTACATTAAAATATTGTTTCCAAAATCATCAACTCGTAACAGGGTGAACGGCACTTCTGCATTCTCTTCGCGACCCTCTATCGGCTATAACCGCACTATGCAAGTTTGCCAGATCGGGTAGCGGATCTGTTCGATGGAATGAGACATACAAATTTGACTTGCTTCTGATGTCGCAGTACATTACTTTCATAAAATCATGCAACGTACTCTACCTTGTCTGTAGACATCGTTATTTCCAAAGCCAGTGCTGGATAAACAAGCGTGCGTGCGACAGGAAAAGTGCTTTGGTGTTGCTTTAAAATGGAAATTAAAGTAATGTTTCAAAGTTAAGTTTGCACATGACAGCAATAATGTGCACTCATGGATATTATTTTTTACTATATTCTGCTTATCATATAGTAAAGTTCTATATGCAAAATCATAACAGGCTGCTCTGTTCTTTTGTGTTGTCGTTAAGCCCGTGTTTGGATAAGCCTAGTGCGTATGGCCGGTGCGCACATTTTATTTTATTTTTTGAGTCACATCCAGGGATAGTGGGGGTCGCCAGTCTCTGGCACGGTTATTTTGGGGGTCGCGGGTTGAAAAGTTTGGGAACCCCTGGTCTAGGAGGATCAGCCCTTCTGACCTAAACATCTACTCCATATTCATAGAGATTGTGCTCTCCTTTGTTTGTATCATGTTCTCAGTACTTCAGTCTGCCCTACAAAGTTTGGGCTGGCTATGAATAATACTTTTCAAAATACGAAAGCCAATGCGTTGCTTCCCAGATATTTTTTCAGGTTGTAAAACTAAATACATATGAAGGGAAAGAAATGGGAAGACAAAGGATTTTAACAGAAATATTTTACAGGCCTTGGTTTTGGAACCCATTCATGACAAAATCATATGATGCAGCAACCACATCTGATTTGATAGAAGGAATGAATGACACAATGTCAGTGGAGACACATGTCTCCACAATTCCCGCCAGTTTATGGTAGGCCACCGTTTAAAGGACTGTGGTGGATGAGAAGGTACCTCGAGAGGGTAGCCAGAGAATGTCTAATAAGGGGAGAACCTTCACTCTCGGAACTCTTCCGGTGTGGTACTGCATCTAGGGGCGCTCACGGGCGAGTCCAGAATGAATGGAAGTCTATGGAGCTGTACCCCTCAAAATCCACTTTTCTCGGGATATAATTTTTTTTCAAGTAATTTGAATATTGTATTCGAAAGGGGAGGCAAAGACAATACACTTGGTTGAGTATTATATTTTTTAAAGTCACTTAATTGTTCTAAAAAGCCTTTCAAACGTGCCAATGACGTCATTCATTAGCATGATCATAGCATAGCATAGCATCAATGCTAGCGTGTTATGGGCAACAACGACCCAACCTGTAAGAAAACGAAAGGACATGACTCCCGGATTATTTCACTTTTGATTGAAAATCCATATCCATTTTGCGAAAAATAAAATAAAATCTGAGGGTTTCAGTTGTTAAATAGGTGAAAACAACAAATGTAGCCATGTAGCTCCATAGGACCCCATGTATTTTGGACTCGCCCGCGATCGCCATCTAGGTGAACTCTGGTGAACTGCAGCCAAATTCGGTTTGTATGGGATTAATAGAGAGTGGGGAGGCTCTCCTTAGAAGGGCTCTGGGGTAGCCTAGGATAATTTCCATGGATTGTTCAGGTCTTGCAGGCCTCCCTTGTGCGCACCTTGAGCTCACTCCAAGTTGATCTGAAGAGTGGCGGCCCTGACACATGTTTCTCGATTAACCACTAGCTTGAGTGAACCCAGATGAACCTGTAAGCAAATGTTAATTTGCTCTTTAGGTCCACATTCAAATGTGCAAACATGTTCGTCTGGGTTAACCAAGGAGTCATTTTAGCCAAATCGTATTTTGTGTGGCCCACAAAAGACCCAGTGGTTTTCCTATCTGGCCCAGTTGGTAGGGAAGTTGGTACGGACTGAAGATCCGAGACTCGTCAGCAGAGGGCATCGTTTCTCCTTTAGTGGCTGTCAACATAGCATCCCGTGATGCCTTTAAGTGCAACAATATGACGGAACCAAGCGCGTCGCCTGAAGATCCCTGGAGCAAAGTAAGTGAAAGTTCTATTAATTTGGAAAAACTTTGTCGCTTCAAAAGTGCCAAAAAGAGGTAATGGTATACTGTTGCAGAAGTGGTACACCGATGTTTCTTGGAGGCTGATAACGGCATTGATGTTATTCATTTATGTTACGTTAGCTTAGACAGCTAGCTAACATTAGCTGATAGCTGATAACTTGTTGGCTAATTTCGGTAGCTAGCTAGCATATATCTAGCTACCAAAAATCACTGGCATTTAAAGAGCAGCTTCAGATTCGAGCTTTCTGTTATAAATACGTTGTTGTCGTAGCTGCGTACACGATGTTGTGAAAGTGTAATGCTCTGATACTTTAACAGTATGCACGGACCATGTATAAATTACATAGAGCAAGACAGACAGTTGACAGTAAGTTAACGTTATTATCTGTCAGCAACTTTCTTGTTGTTAAACATTTGGTAGCCAACGTTAGCTGATAAATGAGTTAGTCAGCTAAATAAGGTGGCTTTAGATAACAACATAGGTTCACATTTGCTTGCTGTGGTCTCGTCAGTTATTGTTCACATTCTCGATGATTAACTACGTCCCTATAAACAAACGAAATGTTTTGTACTTTGGGTAACGTTAATATTATAGCCTTAGTGAAAAAGGGCTGACGCCCTGAGGTTGAGGTTTTGTAGTTTTACATCTATTAACATTAGACTTCCTTTTGAGGGGAGGGGGCGGGGGGTAACGGTGATATGTTATTTGTATGATCTCTCTCTCTCTCGCTCTCTTACGCACACGCACTCAGAGAGCGAGAGAGAGATGCCAGCTTTTGTTATTCAGCCCATTGTGCTCAACCCACTTTTTGATCTGGTTCTTCTCTTTTCTTCCATCTACACCTTCATTCGCCATGTCCAACCAGACTGACAGCACCTTCAGTGACAGCGGCTTTGAGCACAGTGAGTACACTGATGACAACAAAAGAAATGCTGAAGATATGCCTTTCAGACAAAAAACAGACCTAAAGAACAGCAACAATAATACATATCTGTGAAGATCATTTACTGATGCTGAAGGGAAGTGAAGAAAAGTACTTTTATCAGTATGGGTCAAGTGGAGAAACCTCAACACATTATTTCAGCCTATTGGACTTTATCATCATCATCATCATCATTGTAGGCAGGTGTATTTGATGTGCTGAAAGTTTGGAACTTTGATTGGAAGCATAAGTATGTATGTTCTAACTTGACTGAGCTCTTCTGACTGATGTGTTCTACCAACAGGCTTCCTGGCAGACTGCGCGCGGAAAGGGGCAGGGGTTTCCAGGGCCAACAGCATTGGCTCCACAAGCGCCTCGTCTGTGCCCAACACAGGTGAGACTTCAGAAGTAAACTGCAAAGAAAAAGTGCTGAAATGCAGACGATACATACTTTCAGTGATTGTGATGTTTAGTTTTCATTTTTACTGCTACCATTTGTTTAAAATTGTGAATATTAATTTGAATATAGAACTGTGAAATATTATAATTGTTTAATTATCACTGGTATGGTTTATCGGTAAGGAATGGTCTAGTATTGATCCTATAATAATTTGATGAGATGGTCTTTCAGTTACATTAATTACATTAACTGACTGCCTGAATGTCCTTGTTTTCCTGCCAGACGATGAAGACAGTGACTACAGACATGAGACGTCCTACAAGGACTCTTACAAAGTGAGACGGAGACAAGCCCACACGCAGGCTGAACAGAAACGGAGGGATGCCATAAGGGTGTGTGAGCGACAGAAACGCTGTTTGGGGAAGAGAAATGGGTCACAATGTGTGAATGATAGATCCTAGGACTGTGCTTAGAGGGTAGGGAGAGTGGGCGGAACAAAAGAAGAGAAACTAGGCCAGGGGTTGGATAAGACACAGTATACAGGTCCTGCTGCGTGGCCAATCATTTATCAAAGTTGCAGTCAGATCGGGTTGTAAAATACACTTAAGTTGTTCTTCAGTTGATCATTGATCACATTCATGATTACAGTTGCATCAGGTTAGAAGTGGTGTAATTTTGAACATCTTATTACAACCTGGAAAATGATGCGCAATTAAACCATAAGTGTGATTGGCAGTAGGTCTATAATCATTGATGGTGATCAAATCATGACTCATTTGGATAAGTCAAAACAGATTTGGATGCAAAGTCAGAGCTTTAAGACGGGGATCACATTAGCCAGCGGCAAGCGGCAGGTTTCCTATTGTTCTCTATGGTTCGGCAGCGGAACGCTGGCTTAACGCTAGCGTTGAACAAGCTGAGCGTTGAACTTGGTTCAACTTTCAGAGCGTAACGCGAGCGTTTTTGTTGCTTGAGAATGAGATAAAACTTATTATGGTCTGAGCGTTACGTTACGTTTGCTGCTGGCTGATGTGATCCTCGCCAAAAGGTATTTTTAGAGCCAAGATTTTTCAAATTTGCCCATGTTTTAAAAAAACATTTTGGTTAAAGTATTGCTGGTATGAGCTTGTTTCTTTGAAAAGTTGTACGCCTAAGCGCCCTACTGATTGAGAGAGCAATTAGGCTTGGGGTTTGTTTTAGGTGAAAAGTAAACATCAGAAAGGAAAATTCTGCCATCAGTCTGTATGAGCACAACTGACTTTGTGTGTGTGTGTGTCAGAAAGGGTATGATGATCTGCAGGCCATAGTGCCCACCTGCCAGCAGCAGTCGGAGTTTGCCATGGCCACACAGAAGATCAGCAAAGTTACCGTGCTGCAGAAGAGTGAGTCACGCCAAACTCTTCATGAAATCTCACTAAAACACACATACAGACACAAGCATATGCAAGCCATTGCAGTCCATTTAAATTCTTATGTTTCTAATGGCCTTTTACTATTCACAGTACTGCTTCAAGCATGAATGTGCTTGAGCTGCTTGTCTGTACCTACCTCAGTATATTAGTGTCATCAATGCTGCATGTGTTGTGTTTTCTGCAGCCATAGACTACATTCAGTTCCTGCATAAAGAAAAGAAGAAGCAGGAGGATGAAGTGTCCACACTGAGGAAGGAAGTGATGGCCCTGAAGATTATGAAAACGTTAGTTCGGGAAAGGGGCGGGTGGGGTAAGTGAGGAATAGTGGGGCTAGGGAAGGGGAACAGATGGATTAGAGAGGGGGTGGGTCATTTGGGGAAGATATTGAATTGCGATATTGCAATTTCATTTGCAATATCATTTTTGAAAGTTTCAGTTCAATATTCACCATGATACATTTAGAACATGCCCACTTGTGACTGATACATCACCAGAGCCACCATTTGTTTGTGGAACAAAAGGAGGAGCTTCAGGGAAATTGGGACAATTTGATGGTTTTTATATTATTATGATTAACAGACCGGAAAGGTCCATTGGTTCCTAATTGTATTTGCCTAGGAGTATGACACTTCTGATTGGCAGCATGACTGTCTGTCACACAAGGAAGACACACATAAAAACAAAACATTTTCATTTAGGAACTATGAGCACATAGTGAAGGCCCATCAGAACAACCCACAGCAGGGCAACGAGCAGGTGTCAGACCAGGTGAAGTTCAGCGTGTTCCAGAGCATCATGGACTCGCTGTTCCAGAGCTTCAGCGCCTCAGTGTCCTTCAGCAGCTTCGAGGAGCTGTCGGCCTGCGTCTTCAGGTGGATTGAGGAGCACTGCAAGCCCCAGGTAGGCTAACACATACACAGGGCAGGACTGTGTATGGTCGAACACCTAATCCAGCAGGTTGTGCAAGATGCTTACAACATGGTCACACATTTGATATTTAGGGCACACACAAACAAAAGATGATGTAAAATCTAGTCTGTATATCAAAGTGTCTGATGAACATATAAATACATATTAGTGCTGTGCATATGGGTTCCATTTACACATTTTATTTATACCTGAGTTTATGTACCTGGGGCCGTATTCAGAAAGAATTTTAAGGCTAAAAGTAGCTCCTAACTGGCGAATTTAGGAGCAATTCCTAAAAATAATGGGCGTGTCACTCCTAACTTTAACTCTAATTTTTTTTTCACTAAAAGTAATTCACGAAGCATTTTAGACCTAAAAGTAGCACCTAAGTCTGGGACAGCTTAAAAGAAGTCGAGAGGACTCCTAACTCACTAAGACCTATTCAAAAAGCGCTTTTTGTGGCATTTCACGTCGCGATGTTTTGAAATCCTATGCGGCTACAGGAGCTTCCAATCGCGAGGGAACAATTTTGCATTGTAGGCATAACTAACTGATGCAATAACACCACCAACAACAACCAAAACTAGGCTACTCATTGTCAACATGTAAATTAAATGTAATGTTTCATTGTGAATCAAATGAAAATGTTCTCCTCTTTGCAAACGTAGGCATGGTGACAGATTAATTTAATAATGTTGCAAAGATACTGCATCAATCCGTATGTTTCATTAGGCTACTAGGCTATTTGTTTTGCCTTAGTCTTTATTCATTTAGGCTATGCCTTTTTATTCAGTTATTCATCATCTTCCGTCATTGTGTAGCGCACGCATTCTCAGACCGCTCGCCTGTCACTCATCATCGTAAGGGAGGTGTTTGGAATCATTCCCGCGTTACAATCAGCCAATCAAGGTGGTCACTTCAGTCAAGCTTGTGCATGAGTAATGACGTCATCCATATCAACGAAGACTCACTCTAAGTTTAGGAGTTGTCATTTTTCCTTACTAAGAGTAGGTCTGAAGTCTTTCTGAATAACTTTAAGAGAAAACTCCTAGCTAAAATCTTTTAGTGCGATTTAGGAGTACTCCTAGTGGTAAGATAAAAGGCTTTGTGAATACGGCCCCTGAGCTATCTCAACAAATGATGTGAAATTTACAAAAATGTGTAAATGTCATAAACCTGGATTAATACTTCTTATAGGCAACATGGCCAAGTGTTCATGTGTTCAGGCTGTGACAGTCTGTCAGTGTACCAGAATGAGTTGCAGCTGTAATAAATGCATTTATGTACTTGCAATCTGGTCTTTCCTCTTGTGAAAGTCATTGAGGGAGTTTGTGTTGCTGTCTTCAGTGGCATTTATGACCGTGGGAACTTCTCTCCTCTCTCGTGACAGACACTGAGGGAGTTTGTGGTGGAGATCCTGAGACGGCTCAATGCTCAGCTGTACTGATGGCCGCGGGTGGACACCGAAACAGTTCCCTGTCTGTCATTCATGCCGACATGACACTCAGCAGGGAATATGCACAACACTCCCCTCTTACACACACACAAACGCGTGCTCACACGCACACATCAACATACACACCCCTGTATTGGCTGTACTACATAGCTGTGGTGGTCATGGTGGCCGGCTGGTGCTGTATTCTTGCTCCACTCTCTCCCCAGCTTCTCTGGTTGGAATCAGCAGAGTCATTCTGCTTTTGAGCAAAAACCTGTTTAAGTAGCATTAATTACATCATTTTCAAACATGCGAGGGCTTTAGACCACCCTCTGTGTTATGAAGTTGGTTGGGGCTTTCGTTTTGGGGCTTGGTGTCCAGGAGATGGCCATATTCTCTTTCACTCTGGTCTTAGTGCCCCCTTGTGGTTGGTTTGGGGGCCCTGTGGAGTTTCTATTTTGTCACTCGACACAGTTCAGTGTTCACTGCTTCAGTGTTGTGTGTGATGCTGCTGCCACCGGTTTCTCTCTAGTTTTCTGTGTGTAAGATTTGTGTGTTGGTTATTCATGCAGCCGCAGATGTCTGATGTTCAGTGTAATCAAACAACCAACCATACTAATTAAAAAAAAAATTCACACTGAATGTCAAGAGATGGTGGAAACACGTTTTTTCGCTTTCTGTATAAGTGTTTTTTGAGTCGCCTGAATAATGTTTCAGATTGTTCATTGTCCTTTGTGGTTTGTTTTTGCTGTGTTTTAGTGTACCCATTATGTGTTACTCTCATATTGCTGAAGCACAGAGACACTCATTAATGAAGTCATGTCATTTATGGTGACTTTTAATTCAACTAAAATAAATAAGATTGTAGAGAATGTTGCAGCACAATCCAAAAACCAACAGTAATCAGGAATTTTTATATTAAGAAATACAATGCCAAAATCTTAAAGGGAAATAATTTAATAGATACTAATCAATATTGGGTGCGTGTTGGAACCTTGTATACAACCTCTTGAAATTGTATGCTGATATTGACAAGAGCAGTTGAAATATTTTTGTATGAATACAGTTTGTAATTGGAAATAAACAATATTCACTGTTCCTGTCTCTACAACCATTTTCCTTTTTCATATCCAGCTGTTGGATGCCATGCGGTCTCTCGAACGGGAAAAGTTTAATCCTCACTCCTTACTTTAAACTTTAACTGGCCATGAGTCAAGTTTCCAGTTTGCCACTACATAAGGACTGCTGCACGGTACCTCTCACACAGACAGTGCAGTCAGTTGGTAGCATGTATCCATGGTGACCACTGAAGACAAACATTCAAACACCCAATTTCATTAAATATCAGGTATGGTCACTTTGTGGTCTTCATCGGTTTCCACACCAACCTCCTCCTAAGAGACAAGGAGAGACCTTCAAGGTCAGTGTTCGACCTGCCAACCACCGATAAAAGAGAGCTCACTAGTGAATAGTATCCACTAATTACATTAAATGTATTCATTTAGCAGACACTTTTATCCAAAGCGACTTAGAAAATGAGGAATAACATTCAGGCTACAATGCAGAGGGGACCATAGGTAGCAATTAATACAACATCAATGTATAACGTTAGTATTACCAGAGGATGAGTGCAGAAGTTAAGTACAAGTCAAAGAGTGGTAGAAGAAGGAGGAGGGAAGACAGGGAAGTGCATGGTAAATGTGTTGGGTTGTAATACAGGGAAGTGCATGGTAAATGTGTTGGGTTGTAATACAGGGAAGTGCATGGTAAATGTGTTGGGTTGTAATACAGGGAAGTGCATGGTAAATGTGTTGGGTTGTAAGAAGTGTTGAGACAAAGTACCCTCGGAAGGATTCATTCATAATTCATTCAATAATTACATGTTTTACTGGCCCTTTGAAGTCCTGCCTGGTTTAAGTAAGTATAAGTATATATACTCTTTTGATCCCGTGAGGGAAATTTGGTCTCTGCATTTATCCCAATCCGTGAATTAGTGAAACACAGTGAACACACAGTGAGGTGAAGCACACACTAATCCCGGCGCAGTGAGCTGCCTGCAACAACAGCGGCGCTCGGGGAGCAGTGAGGGGTTAGGTGCCTTGCTCAAGGGCACTTCAGCCGTGGCCTACTGGTCGGGGTTCGAACCGGCAACCCTCCTGTTACAAGTCCGAAGTGCTAACCAGTAGGCCACGGCTGTTTATACGGTTTATACGGAGCGTTAAATTATTTCACTGACAACACATGACTGATTAGAGCCCATCTTACCATAAACTGTTTCTTGCTCTTTGGATAACCCTCCAAGATCGCACCCATCATGTCCTGTGTCTAACAAAGACAATAACATGGAGAATATAAGCACATCTCACATCGGCATCACTCAAATGTTTGCTGCACATCTGAAACCCCAAACGTGTCTTGACAGTAGGCAATCAATATTATGCAAGTAGGAACATAGTGATGAGAAAAAACAACATTACCAGCCTCTTCCTCTTCCTCCATTCCTTCACATAGAGATTCCTGACTTTGTGAATCTGCAGGAGTTTGCACACATCATTCAAAAGAATTAGACACTGGTATTCTTCATTATGTGTTCTAAACTGAGATTCCCTAAACCCTCTCATACTTGGTGCACCATGTAGATTAAGTTTATGTGTCAGAAGTATAAATGTAGTCATTGGGGGTGGTCTTCTGAAATCTGACCTTTTCTCGCTCCTCTGGTGAAACATGATTAGTTGCACACTTGATCTTCTGCAGGCGCTCACGGTATGACGCACACTCTGGCTTCAGCTCCTGGATCTCAGAGGCCATCTCCTCGGAAGTCAAGGAGCTGCTCAGCTCCCTCAGCTCTACATGGTTGGAAATCATGAGCCCAGTCAACAATTCCTCATCCCTGTGTGTGTGAGTGTGTGTAGCTCAGCAGTATGTTGTGTTATGAGGGAATAGGAATACAGGAATATATATATATTCCGAATGAACAAACAAACACACATACCAGACTCCAATTGCCTGCAGCACTGTGTGACTTCTTGCACCTGTGAGCTTAGCTCAGAGATGCGTGTGTCCATGGTCTTCAGATCAGTGTCACTCACGTCTGTAAACTGGGCCTGGAATTACACAACCAGCTGGATTGCATGTAATATAGAGATCGTATGTTTTAACAAATATGCCATCAATCATACCAAAAAGTATAGCCTGTGAAAAAAATATTTAAAAAAAGTATAGCCTGTGAAAAAAAACCCGGATGAGTTCACCTGGTCGGCAAAGTATATCTTCTGCTTGCCGTAAGTCTTCTCTCGAATCTTGCCATCCTGGGCCAGTTGCTCCATTGCCTTGACCACAGCCTGTAACGAGGGGTCAGCAACAGCTGTCATGGTGCAAACCGTTTTATGAATCAATTCATAGGCCTTATTCGTCCTTTCTTGGTTAGATAACTCCAGACGTGCCCCACCACTTCATGTGCTGCACTGCAGTTTTACTAAAATTATGTTTGCCGAGTCTGACCCATCACCACCACTTACCGTTTTACCAAAGCCGTGCTGCTTCTGTAGGTTCCCAAACACATCTTGAGCGCTGTATGGTCGATTCTGCTCATTCAGGTAAGTGAGGATGATGGCCACCGCTGCGAAAATCACACACACATGGGTTTCAGTTTTAATAGTAGTCTTGAAACACAGCTCTGGTAACATATAACAATATATTCTGTGAAGTGTCATTGAATTAGTCTGTTATAGGGCTTGCAGTAATGTACAAGCTAACGTTGACGTTTTTTTGTTTAGCTATTGTTGCTAGCTAATGTTTCTCCGATTTACAACATTGCTAAACTACATTCAACAAGCCTTAACTATTCAACGTGACGTGTGGACAATTACTATGTATTATCAAGAATTTGCCGTAGTTTCACAAACCCGCTGCATCTTTCTTGCTCATATCTGAAGTTCTTACTTCTCAGTTGCTTATAACTCTTTGCTTGTAGTGTTGTTTATCTTCTTCAAGTTTCGCGCGTCGTGGAGCATTGTGGGTATATACGTCATTCAAGACGTGGTAGAATAGAAAACCATCAAACTAAACTTCACACACTAGCTAGCGGCCTTGATCCTCGTCGAAATGAGTCGAAGTGGACCAAATCCTTTATCCAGGGCTTCAAGCTTTGCTAGTGTACTTCAAAAGAATGTTAATGGACAGACTGGACACAATATGCTCTCAAGTGTACCCCAAACCAATGTCACCTCTGAGGGGTTTTCACGAGACCGCTATCCTGCTAAGCCAAAAGTTGGGGTTCCTGAGCTAGTAGCGAGATATAAAAGAGGACAAACAAATCCCATATCAGCATTGCACCAGTTGTCACAGGTGCTTGGCTTTCAGCTGGATTTGAAAGAAACAGTCACCACAGGTAATGTCACAACTCTCTATTTCGCATACTGTGCCGTGATTGATGATGTGGAATACAAGACGGGTATGGGAGTGAATAAGAAGGAGGCAAAGGCAAAAGCTGCACAGCTAGCATTGCAGGACTTCATACCCATGTTAGAAAACCAAGGAGTACTCAATGGTGGTGTTGGAAGAGTACCAGGGCCTCCCCCCTTACCTGTGAAAGAACCTCAACCTGTCACTTCAGAGGCACATTCAGGGATGTTGGTCCATGAGAGGAAGAAGAATCCTTTGGAAGAGCAAATTCGAAATGCTGTGAAGGAGTCCACCACAAAATTGCTGGACATGTGCCCTGAGTTTTCAGGTTGTGGGAGCACAGTGGCTGCATTTGTAGCCCAGTCGTCTTCAGGCTATGAGGTGGTGGCCTTGGGAACTGGCAGTTACAACACAAAAGAAAGCATCACATCAAATGGGCGAATCCTGCATGATTCCCATGCAGTTGTAACAGCACGTCGATCTCTACTGAGGTATCTCTACAGGCACCTGCTGCTCTTCTACAGCAAAAATAGCCATTTGCAGGAGAAGTCGATTTTTCAACAAGATGAGAAGACCAAGTTGCTCAGCCTAAAGAGTGACGTCAAACTGCATCTGTACATTAACCAGCTTCCCAAAGGAGCCGCTCAAATCCCACCACACCTACGGCTGAATCCACTGTCAATGTCTGCGTGGGAAGTAAACAATCAGATCAGCCTACATGTGACCATTGAGGGGAAGGTCTTCTCTGTCTTCTCCTCCACAGTTGACCAGATCTCCTCTAAGGTGGTTAGTATGTCCACCACAGACAAGATCACCCAGTGGCAAGTTCTGGGCTTCCAAGGGTCTCTCCTTAGTCACTTCATGGAGCCAGTTTATGTCAGCAGCATTCTCATAGGGGATGAGAGTTGCAGCAACCCTCGGGGCATGGAGATTGCTGTGAACCAGCGTGTGGATGGCATTACCACGAAGCTGCCAATTTACTACTGTGTCCACCGACCTCATATCAGCCTGGTCGCCAACATCACATCCTCTGGTTGGCCCTCTGCTCAGCGCGCGCTCAGCATAAACTGGAGTCAAGGAGACGTCTCCCTGGAAGTGGTCAATGGTCTCGAGGGCAAAACCGTCGAGGAATCTCCTTTCAAGAGTGGCCCGGCTCTGGCCAGCCGTCTGTGCAAAGCCGCCATGTTGAGTCGCTTCAACTTGGTGGCTAAAGAGGCACAGAGAAATGACCTTGTTTGTGCTGCGTCCTACAGGGAGGCCAAGATGATGGCAAAACCTTATCAGGAGGCCAAGAGTGTCTTCAAGTCATACCTGGCTCAGAAGGGCTTTGGATCATGGGTGGAGAAACCTTCTGTCAGCGAGCACTTCAGCATGTGAGATCTCTACATTTCATGCAAAAAGCATTATGGTCCAAACATGTTACTAGTTTACATTATTTTGTGTGAAGATCCACACAAAACAGGAACACTATAGAACCTACAGTAAGGCGTAGGAGAGGTTTGCTGTCCTTTTTCTCAGGGAAATACTTCTGAAACGCACTATGTATGTATTTTGTTCCGTTTTTGACGAGGTTTTGTTTAATTGAAATAACTGTTTTAGCACTGGTTTTCTTTGTACTTGATCATTTATTTGTTTGGGGCTTATATTCCCTGTTCATTCTGTTCTTTGCCATTTTCTATCCTAGTTTAATCACAGAATTTAAACAGTTCAGATCTAAAGTGCCCTTACTATTGACTGTGATGTCAACGTTTGCTGTAGGAAGAAATGGGGGGAAATGGTTTTCAAAATACTGTCTACAAGATGATGCAAATTTGTGTTGTATTTTTGACTTGTAGTAAGTAATTGGCAGGAGGACCAGCAAATTGTCTGAGCTCATATAGGGTATCCTGTCAATGTTTTTTTTTCTGTTGAAGGTTTCTACAGATAGGTGTTGCTTCAAAAGCAATAGCAGCAACAAAAATATTTTAATTTCTTTCGATATTTATTTTTATATAACATAATATATATAAATATATATATATATATATATATATATATCGTTTTTGTTAAGAATCCTCTTGCATCTCGCTCTGATATTGTGTTCTTTATCTGTTCCTGGTCTGGGCAATGTATCTTTAGTGTTCCTGTATTCCACGATTCATGTTCATCTGTGAAGTATTCCAAACATAGATTTCATCATTTGAGTGATGCAAAATTGCTTTTTGTAATCAGACAGTCTCTTTTGTTCTCAGTGTTAAAAGACCATCTAAGGTCACCATGGTCATTAAGTTGCTGTTTTTGGCATAAATGGCAAAAATAAATATGCTCCTCATAGGTGTATGAGGGTCTGATGTACATTTTGTGTTTGCACTGTTACTCCTTTGATTAACCTGAAAATAAATTGTCTGCTTGGTTGACTGCAAAAAATAAAGTCCATACAGGCTTTCTGTGAACATGTTTAGACCACTATGCTGCCCTACTCAATTAATTTATCATTCCTTACTTACAACCTCTATAGAATATTATAAATAGTAGAGACTTTTCTATTATTGAGCCAAAATTCAACATGTAACTTATGTCATGTTTGCTATTGTGTTTGTCGTTTGAATACAACGCCAATGGGCTTTCAATAACATGCAGATAGGGCTGACTGTTTCCCAGAGCTTTCTTAGCATCTTTGTTTCTGGGGGTTTTAGGCATTTCATGCAAGAAGAACACAAAATGCAAGCATGCAGGAAAATACAGAAATGCTAGCCAACCCCTTTTATTAAGCCTTCAAAATGCCATAATTCCTGGGCCTACTGTATCTTTCATTTAGATCTAACTAATGTTTGAGAAATTGCATAGTGGCAATAGAAATAATTGTCATCCAGAAATACTTTTAATCAGAAATTCTTTAATGTACTTGCACATCAAAACATATCAAAACCCAGAGGGATAGAGAGGGACATGTATTTACTGATACACGTTTACAGAAATATACACTCATGCCAGAGAATGGTTCTTCGTCAAAGAACTAAAACTCCTTACTAGGGTTCCACAGGGGGGTCAACCAAGCAGGACTAGCATTATGTATCTGTCCATCACAGGACAGACCTCAATTCAGTTTGGACTGCACACTCTGACAGGCTCTCCTGGGATGAGGATCTTCAGCGGCACAAACTATATATTATACTGGATTTATCACAAACATTACTTTATAATTACAAACACTGCACAAATAAAAATAGACCTTTTGAAAGTATAAACCAGCCTTCTTTTGTCCCATCTCTGAGCAGTATTCCACCTGCGTGTAGCCTAATTTCTCGGGTTCAATGTACATACACCAGTTATTTTTATCCTTCATTAAACAACTTCTTTTAGAAGGGCTTTTCACTCACTTGAACTATACAGAACATTTGCAGCAATGTCACCTTTCAGCTCAATGTCTATCATATTGTCCTGCATATGGTCATTCAGTCTAGGGGGTGAATGGTGGGGGGGTTGGTGGAGGCGGGCGGTGTTGCTCACTTTTGCTGAAAATGTACATTTAAATAACTACATTTTATTTTACAATGTAGATAAAGGTTATTTTGCTGGGATGTTATGTAATTATTAAACCACCCTGTCTAGTAAAACTATATGTGCAGAAAGAGTGAGAAATCTGATATTGCATCCTGGCAGTTCACAGTTGCCATGGAAACGATACAGGGATGGGATTTCGAGCCTCCAAGTCTTAATGGAACGGCACTGAGCTTCAACAGGGGAGTGGCCATAGACCACCATGAAATAAACACAGCTAATAATGAGTAAACAGCATTGACTCACCATCATCTGTGTTCACATCACCTACAGTACATACATCACATCAGAAATGTCTAAAATGAGCTTAACGAGGGGGTTGACGTTGAAGTTGGAGCAAACTGTAGCTAAAACAGGAACACAGGAACTGGGAGAAGATAGAGCAGAAACAGTGTGAAAGTGAATTAAAAGGAGAAAGAAAAAAAACAATCAAGAAAATGGATTGACAAACTAACTTGCAAATACTAAATACCCAAGAACAGATGTGTTCTGTGATGCTTTAGAAAAGTAAACAGCAGCACATGAATGTCATTCTTGGTCAGCTAGACTTGAGGGTTCTCAGATGTAGGATATGAACAGGTCAGCCTGTTGGGTTTTCTGGACATTTGGCAAGACCTTCAGAAATACAGCAGACGGCAGGCAAGCCAGCACTAAGACCATGCTGAGGCCTTGGAAAACAATCCTCATGCTTACAGTGAAGCTCTATGGTCATTTGTGCCTGAGGTAAACACTGCAGCAACAAGTTCTCACTGCAGTGTGTGTGTGTTTGTGTGTGTGAAAAAGGGGGGTGGGGGGTGCTTTCAGCAGTTGGAAAGGGAGAGAGCGTGAGAGTGTGTGTGAGCGAGAAGGTTATGGATGCTTTCAGCAGTTGAAGAGAGAGCAAGTGTGTATGTATGTGTGAGAGAGAGTTAGAGAAAAGGGTATGGGTACCTTCAGCCCTTCGGCCTCTCTGGCACCGACAAATGAAGGCAGCAAATGCACTAGTGCAGTACCAACCAACAAGCAACACACAGTGGCAGGGGGCATGGGGCTCACCTGAAAGAGTGGCTGAGCTCTTTTGAATGATTGCCAAGCCTACAGTTCAGAAGTCATTCATAATATGAAAGTCACACTTTATGTGTGAAACTCCATATCCTTTCTTTTCAAAAAGCTTCATAATCAGATACTTGTCAACACCCTTAAGAGAGCCCACTGAGCCACAGGGAGCGCACAGACTGATAAATATGTCGCTTGTATATGGCGGGTCACTTTGGATTTACTGTAAGTGTGAAATAAACAAGAGGATGATTCAACTTTACAGGCATCATTACAGCCTGGCTTTGGCTGCTGGGTAACAGCCTCGCAACAGGCAGTGTCTCCAGAACACAAATTCCCATGTTGCATCTGCAGTGACATCATCGTGCTGCTCCCATCTCCTTGCTGCGCTGGAAACTACAGCCCCATTGGTCCTGCGTTAGAGCCCTACTGGCCAGCGTGTGGACACAGAGGCCAGTCTGTGGGGTTTTACCGACTGGGTTCCCACGGTCAAGAGATCCCTGCAGCTTACATGTATACTGGGACAAAGGGAGCTGGTCAGTTGTGCTGGTTTGAGTAAGATTTCTGGTTTTCTATCTTTAGTCTTTTGATGGCTTCTGTTTTAAACACATGTTGTCTGATTAAGATTTTTTTTTAAAAATATTTATTAATTTATTTCCTGTGTTCTATTGCTCTGCCTACAAAACAAGATATAGGAGGGATAGACCCTGGTAGGGAACAGGAAGTCCAAATGGAGGAAACTGAAGAGATGAGAAATACTTCACAGTGATAACTCTAGAGGCGGTCAGAGAAGGACTCATGACTGCTGGGACCTAGAAATCAAAGTCAAACACACTGACAGTGCAGTAGACACAAACACATGTGCGCACGCGGGCGGGCACACACACACACACACACACACACACACACACACACACACTCTCTCTCTCTCTCTCTTCCAGTCTTTCACATGATCTAACACAATTGTGCAATTACACACAGAATTGCCAGCCGTTTTCATATCAGCATTCAGACTCAAACCAACACATAGACACACACGCACACACACACACATGTATCCACTTTAGAGATAGGTAGCGGAGATGGGTGGCCCCCTGGCTTTACTGAGGCTTCCCCAGCAGGTTGGACAGGAATCCAGCGTTGTTGCCCCCCGACCCTCCTCTGGCCCCGTCCGGCCCCAGCGGATCCATCTGGCTCAGCTCGGACTGGTCCAGCATCTCAAAGTCCTCCCCATCCAGGTCCGTGTCCAGTTCCGAGCTGGACTGGTGCCTGTAGCTCCTGTGGTGGGTCCCCTGGGCTGCGGGGTCTCTGCCGCTGCGCCTGGACGAAGCAGCCTGACGGTGCTGCTGTGGCTGGGCCTGGGCCTGCATGTGGGCCTGGACCTGGCTGGCCAGGGCGGCCTGCAGCAGGCTGGAGGTGATGGTGCCGGCCAGCTGGCCCGAGATCTGGGTGGAGGCCTGCTGCAGCGCACTGAGGCACAGCTGGGCGCCCTCCAGCTCCTCCTCCTCCTGGTCCGAGTCCAGGTCCAGCAGGGCCGAGCCCCGGTGGCCCGACAGGCCCGCCGAGCTCAGACTGGGCAGCCCTATGCTGGGGTCATCGTCGTCCTCCATGAGGGTGGCGTCCGGGTTGATGGAGGGGAAGTCCGGCAGGTCGCAGGCGAACGACTCCTCGGCGTCGCTGTGTCGATCCAGGTCTTAAAATGGACAATCACCAGCAGTACAATCAACACAAGGAGGATCACATGACGGGATTAAACAGCTTATATTAAAGAAGGTGGGCGCAAGAGAGACAAAAACACAAATATCTTATATAACAGAACGGGCATTTGAGGAAAGACTACATTTCCCATGATGCTCATGGAGCCTGACCTTCAGAGCCCTCTGTGAGAGGGGTTTGACCCCTGGAAAGGTTGAAGGTGCCGTTTTCTGTGTATGAGACCTCAGCATCTGAGTGCTCCGAGTCGGTGAGAGCTAGTTCCTTAGCAACCACAGCATCATCAAACTAAAAAGAGAAAGTCAGAAACATCACGTTTCAAATCAAAATACTCTAGCGTGACTGCTGACAACAACTTGTGATGGGAGATTATGGTTTTGCTTTCTCAGTTATTCACAGTTCCTAACCAAGCCATCATATTCAGACTATGCCCACTTCAGGCATGTCAAAACAGACTTGATCCAGCAGTCTAACACTTCCAACAAGGGCCTGATTAAATGTACAGCGTAATGGCTACATGAGATCTAATGGATTACAAAATATCCAGTGGCTTTATTTGATGTCTTCAAGGAGTATGATTATATGTGATCCAAGGGATTTTCCCAGCAGTGTGGTTGTAGTCTGTGTGTGGATTTGGCGAGTGATGTGGTTATATATAGACTGGGGGATTTACCGTGGGACAGAAAGCCGCCAGCTCCTCCTCACTGTCGTCAGCATCGGTGGAAGCTGCACCACGGATGGGCTGGCGCAAGACTGAAATGCAAGGGTCAACAGTTAATCAGACTGAGACAGTGCACTGCAGTCCTACAGATGCTCAAACACTAATACTGGAGAGACACAGTACTTCATATGCCCAAGTACAACAGCTAGTAAGACATATGCTCAGATGCATAGTTACTTTCTCTGTGTTAATTTTACCATTAAGCAGGTCTTATTCCTTTCTATGCATTAACTACAATGATGGATATACCCATGCAGCATTTTGGTTTTATTAAAATCTTTGGCTCAGCAGCAACGCTGGGGTGTTGACGTTGGACTGGAACTGGTAGTGCTAATAGGGCTGCACAATTAGTGCTTTTTTTTTTTTATCAAATCACAGTTTGAACTAATGCAATCAGCTAATTACAAAGGCCACAATTAATTATGCAGCTTGCAACTCTGTCCCAATGGTTAATCTCATCACATCTATGTCTTCATTCAGGTCATCCTTCTTGCGCCTTGACGGTCACCTTACAGGAGTGCTGTGCTGCTCGTGCACTAGGCATGCTCACCAATCAAAGGGTGCCCAACTTAAAAGTGGAATTTGGAATATTGAACTGAAGCTGGACTATGAAAATGTATATTGTAAATCAAATTGCAATTTCAATATCGGTCAGTACTTACACTGGTTGTCGAGGGGCTTGGACATCATGTAGCCTGCGGGACTGAAGTCCAGCCACTGCAGGGCCGGCTCCAGCCTCACACACACACGCTGCCACAGGCGGTGGTACACAGCCAGCGGACACAGCAGCACTGACAGCACTACAGGGGGTGGAGGAAAAAGGAACATTAGTATTGTTATTTCACTCTTCAGCTCGCATAAATTACCATTAAGAAATCAAGAATAACCGCAGTATGTGTATTTATGTACTACCGACACAAAAAAAAAGAGAAAGAAAAAAAACTATTTTATACCCCACTCATTCATTCTTGCTTGGAGCAAAACTGAAACACATTATATTGCTACTGTATACCGTCACATTGCTAGGAGTTTAGTTCCTGTATCCTCCACAGGGATTTCACACCAAACAACAAGAGGGACAACAAGTCCCAGTCATGGATACCACACCATCTCCAGCCTAACTAATACCCGTAGCCTCTCAGTCAGCACAAACATCCAGTCAGTTCTCTAGTCCCACGGATCCTGTTGGCTTGACCTGGTACCCACTTCTACCTCAGTTTCTGAGACTTTACTAAGGTGCTGAGGAAACCGAAGCAGATGGCCTTCAATGGAGCGTGGCAAATGTACTCCCAGGAGAACCATGAAGAGTTCTTCAAAGTCTTGTGTGAGTATATCTATTTCATGACTTCACTGCAATTTAGTCATTAGTAAATTAGTCACTTTTGATGGTTGTCTGAATGCTGCCTATTAGCTTCCTGTTTCACCAAGGCTTCCTATAAATTTCTTACTTATAAAACAGTTTGACTGAATTGTATACAGATGCATCAAGATGCAACATTAGTTTTTTTCAGAGTTCAGCTTCTCTGATCTCATGATCCACCAGAGGATTACTACAATGTTATAATCCTACTCATTTTTTGCATGTCTGTCTCTGTGTGTGTGTGTGTGTGTGTGTGTGTGTGTGTGTGTGTGTGTGTGTGTGTGTGTTTCATGCATTTCCCAGCTGTGTCGGACACGCTCATTCGCATCATGCGGGACGTGAAGCCGGTGACGGAGATCAAGCAGAATGGCGAGGACTTTGTAGTGACTGTTAAGACGCCGCTTCGCTCCACCACCAACTCCTTCACACTGGGCCGCGAGAGCATCATCAACACCCTGGACGGCAAGAAGCTCAAGGTGGGCGTCAACACTATGCCGTGCCCACTCTCATAAAGCAACCCCTCCCCGGGCATAACACGGTGTATGCTGAACTACTACACTGAACATCCAGCAGTTTAACTAAAATACAGGTAGTACATTTCTAGATAGAAATGCAAATGTAACTTGAGACTTGAACTATGAGACTTCAAATAAGAGTTGCTAAATAATCGTTGAGCATTTGTTTGACGAGGTCAAGGTGATCCAATCCTTTGCATACATCTACATGACGTTTGTCCTGGTGACATTCTGCCACAAATGCGCTCACTGGTTAGTCTATTCATGGGTTTCATCAGGTCCCTTTCCACAGGTGTATAAAATCAAGCACCATGATTATGAATGCAGACTGCATGGGGCTTAATTAATACACCTGTGTAAAGGGACCAGATGAAACCCATGAATACTGTTTGTGTGCGCTCGTAGAGAAGGCAGAGCTTTTGATCGTATTGATTGCTGTCTGCTGTGAGCAGTGCATGGTGCGCCTGGAGGACGGAAAGCTGATCTGCACCACGGAGAAGTTCACCCATGTGCGCGAGGTCCAGGGGGAGGAGATGGTGGAGGTCAGTGGCCTTTCTGTCCCCTTTCACGGCTACGTTCAAGTTGAAACTGCACTGTGTAACATTATACTCCGCTGGAGATTTTGAGAGACGACGTTCTGACTGGTATATGAGGTTGGCTTTTATTAGCAGTGGTCCACTGCCATCAAGTGATGTCTTTGTAATGTCTTTGTAATGGCTTTATGTATGAAAAGAATAGATGGTCAACCTGCTGCTCATGTTCTAACATGCTATTGTGTACTTTTGTTTCCCATGGCAACGCTGGGCTCTCAGACGATGACAGCTGGCTCTACATCCCTAATTAAACGAAGCAAGAAAATCTGAGCTATACTCAACGAATATATAAACTATATTTGAAAGCCTTCATATATTTTTCCTTAAAAATGTCCTGTCAACCATTTATATTTTGTAAGTGTACCCTTCTAAATCAGGGTATATACAGACATTCTTAAGTTGAATTTAATACCTTTTAATACCTTTTTTTAATACCTTCACAACATTTTTTAATACCAACATGACTTGCAACTAGCGGCAACCTTTCGAAATTCAGTGTTGGGGGTAACTAATTATAAAGTAACGGATTACTGTCATTTTGTTACTTAACTTTCTGAGTAAGAAAGTGTAGCAATGCTTACAATTAAAATCAAGTATCTATTATTATAGTTCCTGGATACTTTGTTCCTTTTTGCTTCAATAAAAACACTGGCCTATTCGCAATTATTTGTTATTTAATCCTAACCCAAGATAAAAAGTTATTTTATTGTGTAGGAAGAGCACACACCACATCTCCTGCACTACACTCCTCTTGGCTGTTGCCAACTTGCCTAAGCCAGTCTTTGAATCTCGAGTCCTCTAACTAAATGTCTGAAAAACTACATTTTCCCATGACTTCGTCTAGTAGCGAACTTTTGGCAAGAAGTTTGGCAGCAAGCCAGCCGTATATCCAGTTTGAGGGGGCGCGGCGCGAACGCACACTGACATATCGCTCAGGTCCTACTCGCACATATAATTAATATGATATAAATGCGAATTTTAGGAGATAGGGGCCTGGGCCTGCACTTAACACAAATGGAAAACCTCATAGTTAGTGGTTCGAAAATGTAATACCTCATCAGATGACGTTTATTACTTTTTAATACTTTTAAATGGCCTTAAATTTGCCTAATTTCATTTACTACCTTTTGATACCTTTTACAACCCCGCGGACACCCTGTAAATATGACTTTATTTAATGGTTAATAAATTCAATATTCAAAATTCAAAATTCAAAATCCAGTTCAATTGCATCTATCAAGTGCTTTGCCCTTAGACATGATTTTTATAGAAAAAGCAAAAACAGCAACCAAAATCATACCCAATCAATTCCTGAATTCCAAAGTCATACCCAATCTCCTCATTACAACTAGACATAAAACAGACAGAGAAAGGCAGTCACCTATTTATTGTAACAGATCCTATATTATGTCCTCATTGTATGACAGCAGCTTCAGCTCCAAGTGATACTTATCAAGATAATCAAGTGACCATGGTGATCAAGTAATATCGGATTGTTTGTGTGCTGTTGCATGACTCAGCTGTTGTGGCTTGCTGCCTGCAAGATGTTTGCACATACCTGCTGAGTAAGAAAGCAACAGTCCAGGAATATAGCGCCCCACCATGGCCAAGAAGGTGAAAACTCCACAGGTCAGCACACAGAACTAGTGCAAAACAAAGAGAAGAGCTGCATGTATGGATGATCTGCTAGCTGTTAACAAGAACTCTGATGGGTTAAGTGTGTAACTGAATAGTTCAGTTGGGTGTGTATGTGTACTTGCGTGCCATGACATGACATGACATGACGGGACAGATGGGTGTATTGATCATATGTGTTCAGGGAAAGCTCGGCCTCCTCAGTGTGCGTGTGCATGTGTGCTTCTGAATGGGTGCCAGTGTGTGTGTGTGTGTGTGTGTGCCCCCCTGGCTCACCTTGCCAGGGCTGCGGCGCTTTAAGTTGACCAGGCCGGCAGAGCAGGACACGCAGGCCACCCACAGCTCGGCCATGTGCTGGCACAGCTCCGGCACGCTCAGAGTGCCCGGCTGCACCACGCCCCAGCTACACGCCCCCAGGGAGCAGCATTAGTGACCTCACCACAATAACACAGCCTTGACAATAACTCTACACATCAACCAATCAGAATCACATTTAATAATAATAATAAGCTTTATTTGTATAGCACTTTTCATACACAGAATGCAGCTCAAAGTGCTTTACATTAGGAGCATGTAACGCAATATATACATAATAACACAATTAGGGATGTAACGATTACCGGTATAATGATAAACCGTGATAAAAATGTTGACGATAACAATTACCGTTTTCTTTTGAAATATCATAATTATCACGGTTGATTATCATGGTGTTGAAACCGTGTGTTTAATCCTTCCCAGCTTCATCCGAGCCTGCTTTTGACATACAGTAGGCCTGGTACAATGAAGCAAAATTGGTACCCTACTGATTCTGTTGTCTAATTGATGGTTTTAACTGCGAATTGGATTAGGCTACACCTGATTTTAAAAGGCGGAACATTTTCACCGCAAAACTGGCACTGTATCATTTGCACTCTGCGTCTTTTTATGTTCGCGTGCACATTAAATCCATTCCACTCACGTTATCAGAAGAACACAGTAGCCTAAAGTTTTATTTCGAACACTTACTTTGGTCTCACTCAGGGTAGGAATTTCACGGCGGCCAAGTTTTTGCCCCTTGCGTTGGCCGTGATTTCCTTTGAAAATCAGAGGTTTACAGGCCACGGTGCCCTTGTTTCAATATTCTGCTTTGCATCCTACTAATAGCAAATTTTATTTAGCCTATGGCCTGTCAAAATAATCTTAGCATTCACAGCGCAAATTAATTTATTTTACGCAGTGGAGAAAGTGACAGCGCAAGAAAGAAAGTGCGTCTAAATTCACCTATTCTTCTCAGTTGAACTACTAGCCTACTCATCACACAGACATCACAAGTATCACATGAAAGAGCTTTTTCTCAGCTTTTAAACGATGTTAGCCGCGAATTGCTGTGGTGAACGGTTCGCGAGAAACGTAAATAATATAATTAAATTTAATCATAAATTCTACTGAATGTTTTAGTCCATCTCCCTACCCATTCCTCTCGGTGCAATACTTCACGAACCTTTCGTTTAACACACGACAAACCATATATCAGAATAAACAGCAGACCTTACCGAACATAAAGGTGTAAAGCAGTCCCCTGTACAGTTAGCCGTTCTAGAGTAATCCACTTTTGAATTGGCAGTAGGCCTACATTTCGACATGCATGGATGTCTCCAAATTTGGGCTTTAAGTTTTACAATGTGTTTAAATTGTTCCACATGATTTCATAACGGGCCAAATACAAAATAAATGTTACAAATATCGCCTATATATCGGTAAATCAGAGGACAGCTGACTAAGAGTTTGTGAAAGTAGATCACAAAATGCTAAGCATGCATCTAGGCTATTTGAGTTTCTTAAAGCTGAACTGTGCTTAAATTGTTCAATACATGATTTCATAACAGGCCAAATATAAAATAAATGTTAAATATAGCCTAGATATCTGTAAATATTAGATGTTCAGATGATTTGCAGTTCTATATAATATGTCATGTTTCATGTTTTTGTAATGTTTCATACAGTGATGCAGGTCTACTGCAGTGAATAGGCTATACAACTTTGATATTTTTTATAGCCTATGTGGCCTTTGTGCCCTCCACCAAATATGCCCAACTGAAGGCCAAGTGGCCTTGCCCCCAGAATGGTGAAGTTCCAAGCCTGGTCTCACTCATTGGATCCAAATAACAGTAATAGCAACCTCCAAGTCATGGTAGGGTAAGTTAAGCGATAAGCACATAGCCAATTAAACATGAAAAACTGAACGGGACACTTTTTGAAACTATTTCAGCTTTTGTAGGCCTATCAGTGCTTTCTGAACATATTGAACACACTTTTAAAAATACCGTGATAATACCGAAAACCGTGATAATTTTGGTCACTATAACCGTGAGGTTAAATTTTCATACCGTTACATCTCTAAACACAATTTATACACAGCATCATACTGTACCTTTCACTTTCGCTCTCGTCCAGTCTTTTGACTGTAAGGAGAAATAAGAGACACACAGACGACAGAGTGAGGCTGGGGAGTCGGCAGTCTTCACAGCAGGGATGTGATACAATTTAGATTTCCCAGGGAGAGGGGAGAGCAGAGAGGTGACAGCTGTGCACACAAGGCAAGCGTGCGCACGTACACACACACACACACACACACACACAGACACACACACACACACATACACACACACACAACAAAGGTGACTACGCAGAAGCATCCCCTGGCAGGATTGAGTTAAAGGTCAGGATTGTGGTAATTGTTTGAGAGGAAGAGTGATTAAGTGGAGAGAGGGTAATTAATGTCAGTGGCACTGGTAGGTACACATAGCACAGCAGTGAATGGAGAGGAGTGTAGTGGACTTCTACCCAAGAGAGAGCAAGGGAAAGGAGAGTGATAGATGGATGAAAAGAGAGAATGAGAAACGAAGAGAAGGCTGGGGCAGGGGGGGGGGGGAGCTCACCTCTGATTTCTGGCCAGATCTTATTCCTCCATGTGTCCACACAGACAGTCAGAGCTAAGCCCACACACAACAGAAACAGAAGTCGCAGAGAGGAAAGGGCAAAGAACCTGAGAAAGAGACAGAGACACGCAAATCAGGCTTGATTGTACATATAAGGTTACAAGTGTGTGTGTGTGTGTGTGTGTGTTGGTGTGTGTGTGTGGGTGTGCTTGACTGAGAAAAAAAAAGAAAGAAAGAAAAACAGTCCACAACAGCTGCTGCTCCCACTCCAACTGATGAGGTTTACAAGCCTTTTAATTGTGTGTGTCTGACAGGCCTGTACGGAGTGTCTCCCGCTCGATATAAAGGAGGAGCTTTATGGGTGCCTGTGTGTGTTTGCATGTTTGTTCTGTGTGATAATGTGTGATGGTACAAAGGTAAGCTGCATTTGCATCTACGCACAGTGTACATTATCATTTGAGCACACTTGTGAAAACAGCAAGTGAGTCCCTGGTATGTTTTTTTCCAAAGGCAGGCCGACCGCATTTTGTATGACCTGCAGTGAGGCAGCACTAACTCGGGTCAGCTCAAGCTGCATCGTCTACAGCTGACTGCCCTATCTCAGCCCTATAGGCACAGATCTCTGATCAGTCACAGCCCCTCTACTGCGGACAGACAGACACCAGCCGTCGGCAGGATGGTCTTACACTGTAAGCAATAACATCATGTGATAGGTCTACAGTACACAGGATAGGATACTGTGCCAAGTACTAATACTTTTTTGTTTGTCTGTCTGATGTTGACTCTCTGGTGTTCTGTGTCTGTTGACGTTTTTGTAACGACTGAAATCTGATGAATACCAATGCCCACCAGGACCTCTCATAAACAAAGCTGTGGGTCAATACAAACTGGTTTCTGAATGTAGCCATGATCTGCATAGCAAGTGAGCTGAGGGCTCTGGATCCCATCCAGAAAGGGGATCACTACTCTAAATCTACCTTGGCCAGTCTACTTTTTCACTGATTAGCCTACAAACCAATGGTGAACAATCTATCCATTTGTTTCAAGGGAGAATTATAGGGTTACATTTGCAATTGTGTCCAACATGCTAAACCCACTTCAGATTAAGTGGCTGTAAGTAGTCCTCTCCTCACTGTACCATGTCTGCTCAGCCTTTAGAGGTGAGTATCTACCCACAATAGTCATCTGCCCGCAGGGTTCTGGGTCAACCCAGGCCCCTTGCTGCCCTGCTGGGAGGACACCTCTTCCCCTGGGTGAACTGGAGCAGAGGGCACCGCAAAGAGGCGAGGAGGAAGAGGGACGAAGAGGGACGAAAGAGCTGTGACAGCAGAGGGAGGACAGCAGGGCTAATCCAATAAAGCCGCATGCCTGACTTCACACCCCTCCCTCCCTTCTGTTTTTCCTCCTCTGCGCCTCTCTCTCTCTCTTCCATCCTGTGTCCACTCTACTTTGCCTCTCATTATCCTTACAGTCGTGGCTAAGTCTACCCCCCCCCCCCCACACCCCATATATTTTCTCTCTCTCTCTCTCTCTCTCTCTCTCTCTCTCTCTCTCTCATATCGTCTCTCTCTCTCTCTCTCATATCGTCCCCCCCCACCCACTGCTTCCCCTTATCACTCTCCCTCACTCTTCCTTGAAGCTGTATATTCTGCTATCAGCGTGTACATGTGCATGTGTGCATTAGAACAGAACCAGGTCAGTCCAAAAACTAAGGCAAACACAACAAAACAGATTTAACAGATTAAAGCTTTACTCAGTGTACACAGCTCCCCAACAGAAATAACTGCCACCGAAAGAAACATGATAAAGCACATTCTTCTGAAGATTTGGGGGGGGGGGGGATGGATTATCCTGAGGCCTTAGGCCTTCAGAATGTCCACAAGGTGCAGTTAACACATTTGAGAAAGCTTCTAGACCAATAACATCAGATGTTGTTCTTAAGTAGGCTCACTAAAAAGCAGCTGTCCATGTTCCCCAGTATCACTGTGCATTTCTTGTTATTTCTAGTAGAAGTAGAAACAAAAGTAGAAACAAATGTAAACGAATGGCATTTCAATTATAAACACAAATCCACCTTTAAGTCTACCCTAGTCCTGCAATCACAACTTCTTAGGTCCTGCAACATCTTGAGTCTGAAAAACCCTTCAGGACCAAGGCCAGAGGCCACATGTCCCAGATCAGTTTGATCTCTATTGAAGTCATAAGGCCATCCTCAAGTCAACAGCTGGTATGAACAACAGCTGACACTTGAATGGCCTGTACTTCTGCCTGGCACAACATTCTGGTCCATGGGCTAATGAGCGTCTGATATATTATTTGGTCACGCTGGTTCCCGCAGAGGAGCTGATAAACACGACCTTTGTCCATGTGTTCAGCCCCAAGCAAAAACGACCGAGAGCAGTTTTCACTTAATTAAAGGTTCAACAACAATCCCTGGCAGTAAAAAAATACATGGAAGAACAATAGAACTAGTCAATGACAGACCAAATGGCTCGCACCTGTTTCTTGACAGCCTAACCTTTTACACTCATACGCGTGTGTGTACAGTGGATCACAGAATGCAACAAGACCATGCAGTGAAAGTAAATAACGGCAACTCATGTATAACACCTCAGTAACTACGAAAATGTCCCATCACAAACTCCAAGCCATGCTACTATTTTATAAACCTTCCTGGGGGTTATTTGGCTAAGCAAGCTAACTTCAACACTTTAACATAGTCACGCTAGCTAATGGTACTGGCCTTACTTTGTACAGAGGACTTACCAGAACAACACATTGACCAAAATGAAGAGCAGCACGCTGTGAATCGGTTTTTCCCACACCAGTACTGCCTGGAGGTAGGTCACCAGTCGTTCGTAAGGTCCTAACTTCTCTTGAAGGGAAGCCTTCACAGCACGAACCTGGGCTTCTCTCTCGCTGGAGCATGGTCGACTTCGCATGCCCACAGTTGAGCCTTGCTTTGTTGAGCCGTCGAATCCTTTGGTCACATCTGTTCCCGACGTGTGCGCCATAACAACGTATATATCTTATATAAAGTGACAAGAAAGTGAGTACGAATTGACACTTTCTTTGTCAAACACGATATTAAAACCAATACAAAATAAACGCACTAGCTACCTGAAACTGAGCTTGCCTTTGCTGCGTTGTTCTTCCAGCAAAGCTAGTTCTGGAAGCTAGCTAACGATAGCTTGCAAGTTTATCAAACGACAGCACTAGGTAGAACTCGTGGGCCAAACGGATTGGCACTACATGTAAAAACATCCAGCATGGTTACACAAACAGTAAACAGCCGCGAATGCCAAATGTTTACTGTTGAACAAAACGATTCCGAATGTATGTTTATCTTCCGTGTAAGAACCGCTAATGCTAGTTAGCCTCAGTGGTTAGGATTAATATCGGATCACGAAAATACCTCTAACCACGGGACCCTATACACTGCTGTTGAAGTGAATAGGCGCTCCACTTATCGTGCAAACGGTAAGTTCCACTCCAAAATGCCTCTATATATAGCCATGCAGCCAAGCGCTTCAAATATGGCGTAACCCCAAGCACCTTTGCTTATTTTCTTACTCAAATTCTCAAATTCTGTACAAATCCTGACGGACGCCTGTCTCCTGCGTGAGCAGAGATCAGCCAATCAGAGAAGCCCATTCTTTGCACTCTGTTGTGAGGCTAGGAACACCATTGAGTAAAATCCATCCAGTTTATCAATATTGTACTGTGTCTTGTTTCATCGTTGTTTCTACGTCTTACTGCTAGTAGAAATAATACATTGACACATGTTCTATCAATATGCACAAGTCTGTTTCAGACATAAATACGTTATTTACAGTAGGCTACAAATAAAGTACCGGTGAAACGGGGGCTACCATCAGTGTAGCGGCGACCATGCATGATGAATGGCAATGAATCGTTTTAAAACTAAGAGCTCCAAATACAGGTAATAGACTGTATAAAATAGTCCACAACTCAAACCGTCACTTCAACAGTGCTAGTATGATCTGCAGTGGTCTAGCCTAGCTGTCTATGCAGCCTTGACCTTTATCTAATTTATGACACTGGAAATGTCCTGGATGTTTTACTAGCCTATGTCTAAAAAATAATGTATGTATGACCGTGGTAAAGTTGGTTTTATATTGGACGTTGGATATTCGACACATTCGAAAAATCTATTTAGCACTGACTACGAGGGTCGAGTTTGTGTCAAACCAACTTTAATGTGTTTAAACAAGGCCTGCCTATATTACACAAAGCTTCTTTTGTCCAAAAACCCATGTTTTGATTTTATGAATTTTTTAGGCTGATAAAAGATTTCAATCTATTATGCGGCTTCACCTTTTGACTTACCCATACTAAAACACATCTCCTGAACTCGGCTTACTGCCCTTTCTAGTACACAAAGCTTCTTTTTCCCTAAAACCTACTCTTTGATTTTATACAATTTTTAATGTTAAATGTTTCAAATCTATTATGCGGCTTGCCCTTTTGACCTACCCATGTCAAAACACATCTGGTGAACTCGGATTACTGCTCTATATAGTACACAAAGCTTCTTTTTCCCAAAAATCCATTCTTTGATTTTATAAATATTTTTTAATGTAAAAAAAATGCTTTAAATGCTTTAAATCTATTATGCGGCTTGACCTTTTGACCTAACCATGTCAAAACACATCTGTTGCACTCAGCTAACTGCCCTACATAATACACAAAGCTTATTTTTTCCAAAAACTCACTCTTTGATTTTATATTAATTTTTTACTATTCAAAAATGCTATAAATCTATTATGCGAATTGACCTTTTGACCAACCCATGTCAAAACACATCTGCTGCACTCAGTTAACTGCCCTACATAGTACACAAAGCTTCTTTTTTTCAAAAACTTACTCTTTGATTTTATATACATTTTTTACTATTCAAAAATGCTATAAATCTATTATGCGAATCGACCTTTTGATCTACCCATGTCAAAACACATCTGCTGCACTCAGCTAACTGCCCTACATAATACACAAAGCTTATTTTGTCCAAAAACTTACTTTTTGATTTTATATAAATTTTTTATTATTCAAAAATGCTATAAATCTATTATGCGGCTTGACCATTTGACCTACCCATGTCAAAACACATCTGCTGCACTCGGCTAACTGCCCTACATAGTACACAAAGCTTCTTTTTTCCAAAAATGCACTCTTTGATTTTATATAATTTTTTTACTATTCAAAAATGCTATAAATCTATTATGTGCCTTCACCTTCTGACCTACCCATGTCAAAACACATCTGTTGCACTCGGCTAACTGCCCTACATAGTACACAAAGCTTCTTTTTTTCAAAAACGCACTCTTTGATTTTATATTATTTTTTTACTATTCAAAAATGCTATAAATCTATTATGTGCCTTCACCTTTTGACCTAGCCATGTCAAAACACATCTGCTGCACTCAGCTAACTGTCCTACATACAGTAGTACACAAAGCTTCTTTTTTCCAAAAACTCACTCTTTGATTTTATATTAATTTATTACTATTCAAAAATGCAAAAAAACAAGCTACCTCTTTGTAGGTAGACATACATCATTTATATTTATTAAGTTAACTATATTTTGTTTTCCATCCAAAGTTCCATTTGGCTGTGTAAATCAACTGGATTTCTTTAAATTTTCAATAAATGTATAATATAGATTTATAGCATTTTTTGATAATAAAACATCTATAAAATCAAAGAGTGGGCTTTGGAAAAAAATAAGCTTTGTGTACTATGAAGGGCAGTTAGCTGAGTGCAGCAGATGTGTTTTGACATGGGTAGGTCAAAAGGTCAGGTCGCATAATAGATTTATAGCATTTTTGAATAGTAAAAAATTTATATAAAATCAAAGAGTGCGTTTTTGAAAAAAAGAAGCTTTGTGTACTATGTAGGGCAGTTAACCGAGTGCAGCAGATGTGTTTTGATATGGGTAAGTCGAAAGGGGAAGGCACATAATAGATTTATAGCATTTTTGAATAGTAAAAAATGTATATAAAATCAAAAAGTGGGCTTTGGAAAAAAATAAGCTTTGTGTACTATGTAGGGCAGTTAGCTGAGTGCAGCAGATGTGTTTTGACATGGGTAGGTCAAAAGGTCAGGTCGCATAATAGATTTATAGCATTTTTGAATAGTAAAAAATTTATATAAAATCAAAGAGTGCGTTTTTGAAAAAAAGAAGCTTTGTGTACTATGTAGGGCAGTTAACCGAGTGCAGCAGATGTGTTTTGATATGGGTAAGTCGAAAGGGGAAGGCACATAATAGATTTATAGCATTTTTGAATAGTAAAAAATGTATATAAAATCAAAAAGTGGGCTTTGGAAAAAAATAAGCTTGGTGTACTATGTAGGGCAGTTAGCTGAGTGCAGCAGATGTGTTTTGACATGGGTAGGTCAAAAGGTCAGGTCGCATAATAGATTTATAGCATTTTTGAATAGTAAAAAATTTATATAAAATCAAAGAGTGTGTTTTTGAAAAAAAGAAGCTTTGTGTACTATGTAGGGCAGTTAACCGAGTGCAGCAGATGTGTTTTGATATGGGTAAGTCGAAAGGGGAAGGCACATAAAAGATGTATAGCATTTTTGAATAGTAAAAAAATTATATAAAATCAAAGAGTGCGTTTTTGAAAAAAAGAAGCTTTGTGTACTATGTAGGGCAGTTAACCGAGTGCAGCAGATGTGTTTTGATATGGGTAAGGCGAAAGGGGAAGGCACATAATAGATTTATAGCATTTTTGAATAGTAAAAAATGTATATAAAATCAAAGAGTGCGTTTTTGAAAAAAAGAAGCTTTGTGTACTATGTAGGCAAGTTAGCTGAGTGCAACAGATGTGTTTTGACATGGGTAGGTCAAAAGGTCAAGCCACATAATAGATGTATAGCATTTTTGAATAATAAAAAATTAATATAAAATCAAAGAGTACGTTTTTGGACAAAATAAGCTTTGTGTATTATGTAGGGCAGTTAGCTGAGTGCAGCAGATGTGTTTTGACATGGGTAGGTCAAAAGGTCGATTCGCATAATAGATTTATAGCATTTTTATAAAGTAAAAAATTAATATAAAATCAAAGAGTGAGTTTTTGGAAAAAATAAGCTTTGTGTACTATGAAGGCCAGTTAGCTGAGTGCAACAGATGTGTTTTGACATGGGTAGGTCAAAAGGTCAAGCCGCATAATAGATTTATAGCATTTTTGAATAGTAAAAAATGAATATAAAATCAAAGAGTGAGTTTCTGGGAAAAAAGAAGCATTGTGCACTATGAAGGGCAGTTAGCTGAGTGCAACAGATGTGTTTTGACATGGTTAGGTCAAAAGGTCAAGCCGCATAATAGATTTAAAGCATTTAAAGCATTTTTTTTACATTAAAAAATATTTATAAAATCAAAGAATGGATTTTTGGGAAAAAGAAGCTTTGTGTACTATATAGAGCAGTAATCCGAGTTCACCAGATGTGTTTTGACATGGGTAGGTCAAAAGGTGAAGGCACATAATAGATTTATAGCATTGTTGAATAGTAAAAAAATAATATAAAATCAAAGAGTGCGTTTTTGAAAAAAAGAAGCTTTGTGTACTATGTAGGGCAGTTAGCCGAGTGCAACAGATGTGTTTTGACATGGGTAGGTCAAAAGGTCGATTCGCATAATAGATTTATAGCATTTTTATAAAGTAAAAAATTAATATAAAATCAAAGAGTGCATTTTTGGAAAAAAGAAGCTTTGTGTACTATGTAGGGCAGTTAGCCGAGTGCAGCAGATGTGTTTTGACATGGGTAGGTCAAAAGGTCAAGCCACATAATAGATTTATAGCATTTTTGAATAATAAAAAATTAATATAAAATCAAAGAGTAAGTTTTTGGACAAAATAAGCTTTGTGTATTATGTAGGGAAGTTAGCTGAGTGCAGCAGATGTGTTTTGACATGGGTAGGTCAAAAGGTCGATTCGCATAATAGATTTATAGCATTTTTATAAAGTAAAAAATTAATATAAAATCAAAGAGTGAGTTTTTGGAAAAAATAAGCTTTGTGTACTATGAAGGCCAGTTAGCTGAGTGCAACAGATGTGTTTTGACATGGGTAGGTCAAAAGGTCAAGCCGCATAATAGATTTATAGCATTTTTGAATAGTAAAAAATGTATATAAAATCAAAGAGTAAGTTTTTGAAAAAAAGAAGCTTTGTGTACTATGTAGGGCAGTTAACTGAGTGCAGCAGATGTGTTTTGACATGGGTTGGTCAAAAGGTCAATTCGCATAATAGATTCATAGCATTTTTGAATAGTAAAAAATTAATATAAAATCAAAGAGTGAGTTTTTGGAAAAAAGAAGCTTTGTGTATTATGTAGGGCAGTTAGCTGAGTGCAACAGATGTGTTTTGACATGGTTAGGTCAAAAGGTCAAGCCGCATAATAGATTTAAAGCATTTAAAGCATTTTTTTTACATTAAAAAATATTTATAAAATCAAAGAATGGATTTTTGGAAAAAAGAAGCTTTGTGTACTATATAGAGCAGTAATCCGAGTTCACCAGATGTGTTTTGACATGGGTAGGTCAAAAGGGCAAGCCGCATAATAGATTTGAAACATTTAACATTAAAAATTGTATAAAATCAAAGAGTAGGTTTTAGGGAAAAAGAAGCTTTGTGTACTAGAAAGGGCAGTAAGCCGAGTTCAGGAGATGTGTTTTAGTATGGGTAAGTCAAAAGGTGAAGCCGCATAATAGATTGAAATCTTTTATCAGCCTAAAAAATTCATAAAATCAAAACATGGGTTTTTGGACAAAAGAAGCTTTGTGTAATATAGGCAGGCCTTGTTTAAACACATTAAAGTTGGTTTGACACAAACTCGACCCTCGTAGTCAGTGCTAAATAGATTTTTCGAATGTGTCGAATATCCAACGTCCAATATAAAACCAACTTTACCACGGTGTATGTATAGGGCAAATAAAATGGAGCATTAATCTAATCTAATCTAATCTAATCTATAAAAGCTATTTGTGTATAGGGAACTTCGTCAGAAGCCAGCAAGTCTCAGCCTGCTTTTGCTTTTAGTTATTTGATAAGTGATACTTTCCAGAGCCGGACAGTAACGGAGTACATTTACTTGAGTACAGTACTTGAGTACAATTTTGAGGGATCTGTACTTTACTCGAGTATCATTTTTCGGGTGTAGCCTACTCGTGACTTTACTCAAGTACATTTGAGAGGCAAATGTTGTACTCTTTACTCCACTACATTTCTATCCATAACCGTGAGTACCTGTTACTTCTTCTTCTTCTTCTTGTTTCCCTCTCAAACGTGATTGAATTGTGCAGGCGCCACTGATCACAGCCTATCAGCAATCACCTTCAGCTGTCCGCCAAAGTCAACTCCATGGTCAGATTTAGATAAGAGACGAAACCATGGACGAAATAATGGATGAAGACGCAGCAGGTCCATCCCGGGAATGTGCCAACCTGTGGCCCACCTCGCCAGACTATTTCAATTTTCTGAACAAGTTAATGATAGTTTTCGCTTTAAGTGTTTCAATTACAAAATAGTATTTTGTATTTGAAATACGTATTTTATATACATGTATTAGAAATACTGCCCGTCCCTGGCAACATGGTAGAAAGATGAAAATGACTTGATTTTACTTTAAATTCCTTTTACATTCTCCAAGGTATTAACCAAAGATTCTAGAACAGAGCTCTGTTCTAGAATCTTTGGTATTAACATTAACATTTTTCATTACTCAATGTAGGACGTTTCTGTACATAAATGTAACCACTGTGGCAGTAATGCAATATTTAGAAAATGTAGGCTACTCTTGTACTCTTGATACTCATTACTTTTAAAAACAAGTACTTCAGACTTTTACTTAAGTAGACACCTGACTGTTGTACTTTTACTTGTACTTGTACTTGTAATTGTGCAAAATATTATAATACAAAGTGCAAGGTTACAAATGGTACAAAATACCGTTAATAAAGTGTGTACAGTAAAGTATACATTGCAATGCATGAACGTAAGCGAAATGGTTTATGATGGTGCCCTAAAAAAAGTCCGTGATGCTCTCAGGAAATGAACGCAACCGGACAGGGAGCATGCGCTCTTCAGAGAGGCAGGAAGCCGTTTTGCGGCATTTGTGATGTTGAAGCGGGAAGCCACGGAAATCTGCTCCCACTGACAGTCAACAACGCAAAAGGAGACAGCTTCACCAGTCCACTAAGAGGACAAGCATGCCTCGAGAGATCATAACACTACAACTTGGACAATGCGGGAATCAAAGTATGAAAATTGATTATATGTGGTTCCTAAGGTTCATCTTTCCTAACATAGGCCCGTTGTGTCCAACGTTAGCATTACTTAGGTTGCTAGCTAGCTAGCTAGCTAGTCAGTTTGGTAACGGTAGACCTACTACTACACTGTTAGTAACAATGTAAAGAATAACGCTATAACAGTCACCTACAGAGAATAACCGCTAGAGAAACCCGCATTATTCTAGTTAAGTAGTTTGCAAATGGCAAAATCTGAACATTTTGCCATAATCACCAGGCTAACGTTACCATCTGCCGTATGACGTAAAATTCACCCACAACATCGGGTAACGTACCATGGGTTTCTTATTTCTTCAGCGACAAAAAGGTGGCCCGCCCTGTGAAAGCCAGCCAGTTGATGCATAACGAATAGAGCATCTAGATACAATGTACGAGATATATCTCTTGTTGCCTATTTTTTATTTAACATCGCGCATCTGTGTTTGTTAAATAACTTGTAAATTAACGTTATTCTTCTACCATTAATTAGCACAGCGGTTCTCTGAACTGAACACATTTTTTTAAATCAAAATATCTGTTGTAAAGTACAAGGATTTATGCCCAGTTAAATACAGTTAAGGTTACACTTGATCAAGCAGATTTGCTGTCAGCCATGTGAATTCACAGTTGTGTGATTTAATGTCCCTGGCAGTTGGATTTGAGTTCTGGAAGCAGCTGTGTGCTGAGCATGGCATCAGTCCTGAGGGCATTGTGGAGGAGTTCGCCACAGAGGGCACGGACCGAAAAGATGTATTCTTCTACCAAGTAAGGGGCAAACGAGTATAAACTGTATCTTCAAAAAAAGCAAACAAAAGTGGCAGTGAGTTGCATTGCAAGCTGTGACAGTTGTCAGTACTGATGACACATGATGACACAACTACTAGGTGGTTTGAGTAGGGCCATTTGGACTCTTTTGAAAAGCATTCAAGCAGATTTGAGCCCTCAATATATAGCACTGGCTCGGCCTGGCTCGATAGTGGGCCTGCGGTTATTGTTATCAGTATATTATAGTGTGCAGACCATCTCCTTCTCTCTCTGACACGTTTTGTCTGGCACCTGTTACACATTTTTTTGGATGTGCGCACCTGTCTCTACAAATACTGCGGTTATTGTTGCCATTGTTGTAGGCCAGAGAGAAATTAAGGGAAAAAACTTAAGGTGCTTTGTGCAACCGGCCCCAGGTGTTTAACTAGAACGGCTGCAGTCCAGTTCATTAGCATGTCTGTTCATATCAACTACAATGTTTGCCTCTGTGGGTGCAAAGACGTAATAATGTCCATTTCGTGCCTCTGTGTGTGTGTGTGTGTAGCCAGAGACTTTCTAATGAGAAGACACAGCACTTAAAAAACCCTCCATGGAAATGCATGGGGCTAGTTTGTAACGGCCGTTACTACACATATCACACCCCTTCCTCGCCAAAACGTCAACATGTGTATACATTGAGCCATTCATGTGGTGTGATGTGACTACATTGAGCCAATTATGTGCTGTGTTGTGCAGTCATCGTGCCAATCATGTGTTGTGAACTCGCCGCTGAAGCACGGTTGGTGTCATGAAGCCTTGCGCACGTGCATTTCTGCCGAATAGGATGCCCGATGAGTACCCAAAAAGCGTTGCCATATGACCGCTGAGTGGAGGGACTTGCCTAAAAGGACTTTGGTGTAGCTCTGCAAAATGGCACATGTTGGTGTTGGTTATACATTTGTTTTTGCTGCAGTTCAAAAAATTGTCCACTAGATGGTACAAAACAATAACATTTGGTGCCGAAATCTAGATGGTGGCCTGTGGAAAAACTGAAAGCTATGATGCCAGCAGGCAGTCATCATTTCCCATACCTCTGTAACTTATTGCAATGTAACCCTCCATGTATATGACTCCCCTTAAGCACCTTGGCAGTCAGGTACCCATAATATTCGGACTTATGAGGGAAAGGTTTTGTACTAAAGTAGTAGTATGGAGAGGTAATGTATATAGCTTTTGTACTGCTCCCTGGGATCTAATTATGTTATGTAGGCCTATATATTGTCCTTCCTGAATGTTCATGGCTGCAGATTAAAACCAAGTGAGTGGCTTATGAAGAGAGAGAAAAAAAATAATATAAAAATAATTGTCACTAACTAATGTAACCTGATTGGTCATTTATCATATGAAGTTGGATTATTTTGCCTAATCTTTGTATATTTTAGACACAGTCCAATCATGTTTGTTATTATCTCCTTGATTAGTTTTGGCTGATAAATAAAAGGTCCATCTAGAGAAGCAGTTAGTGATACTGGTGAGAGGTTGCTGATATTTGAGCTCACCCTCTAGCAATGAACTATTACTCGACATGTCATCTGTCCATCAAACAGTACTTCTATGCTACTTCTATAGTACTGAACAGTACTTCAGAATTTTATTTGGTTGGATCATTGTGTCATGGCCAAGTGGTAACAGATTGATTGTAACTGTGTGTTTTGTTTATACTTCGTAGCTGCAACTGTTATTTCCACTACCGATCAAAAGTTTGGGGTCACTTAGAAATTTCCATTCCAATCCATTATAGACAGAATACCAGCTGAGATCAGTTCAGCATTGTTTTTTTAATCAGGGCGGCGGTTTTCAGATTACATTATGTGCGTACATAATTGCAAAAGGGTTCTCGACTGTTGTAGAAAGAAATGCAATATATTTTATTTTATTATTATTTTTGATATTTAATGCAATATCTACATTGCCCATTATCAGCAACCATTCATCCAATGTTCCAAATTCTGTTTACTAATCTGATATCATCAGCTGCCCTGATTAGAAAAACAATGCTGAACTGATTTCAGCTGGTATTCTGTCTATAATGGATTGGAATGGAAATTTCTAAGTGACCCCAAACTTTGGACCAGTAGTGTACGTGTTTGAGACATGTGCATAATTTAGTATTTTGACGTAGTGTCTCTGAATGACTTGCATTACTTGTGTCCCCGAGAGCTGTTTGTTTATCTGAGTGTTCGTCCCCGGGTGACCACAGGCAGACGATGAGCACTACATCCCCCGGGCAGTGCTGCTGGACCTGGAGCCGCGCGTCATCCACTCCATCCTGAACTCGCCCTACGCCAACCTGTACAACCCGGAGAACATCTACCTGTCGGAGCACGGCGGTGGCGCCGGGAACAACTGGGCCAGTGGCTTCTCTCAGGTGATTAACACACACAAAAAGGATACACACACAAACACATGCTCTTTCATGTCTTGCACATCTTCTTTATCAGGGTAATTTGTATGGGGATGTCAGTAAATGTACTGGTGCAAGTACACACATAGGCACACACATATAGACACACATATGCATACCACATTCCTTTATTCTCTCCTGCTTGTTCCACATGTTTAGATTCTCTCCTCTTTAGCAGGGCTCCAGACAAAAAACAAATAATCCTTGGAAGCTAACATTTTCATCTCCAGTGAAAAATATCATTGAGATAATATGATGAAACACATGAAGATTCCTTATAGTCACCAACTTCTGCAACAAACAGTATATTTGCAAAAGAAACTGTTGGCATAATTTGGGTAAAATAAAAAAGCTAGGCACATTGGCGACCATTTTAGTTGCCATCTGGAGCCCTGTTTAGTTGTTATGATGGTGTTGTTGTAAGGATTTCAGTGTATACATGTATATATTGGTACATGTAAACTGGTTGAACATGATCTGTCACAGGGAGACAAAATCCACGAGGACGTGTTTGACATCATCGACAGAGAGGCAGACGGCAGTGACAGCCTGGAGGTAAACTTCGCCCTTAAGCCATTCAAACATCCGAATTGTCCCCTCCTCTTCTCACAAGGGTGTGACGAGTTGTAGTTAGAGCCATAGAGGCGGATAGATCTGTGATTTTGCCACTGTAGTTGCTTGGTGGAGTTGCTTGGAATAATGTTACACAGCAGTTCAAAATAAGAATGCATGTCTTGTGAGTATGGCACCTCATTCACCAAAATATGCCGGAGTTGAAAAAGTCCTAAATGTGTCACATGCCACCCTTTTTTTGGTCCGGATATTTACTCAGATAAGTTAGGTAATGGATTGCGTAAACGGAGAACACATATAGAAGTTTAACTTTAACACACACACACACACACACACACACACACACACACGTGTGCGAATAGCCACGCATTATTTCACAGGAGGGTGTCATTTCATGGCTATTAAAAGGTCTCCTCCCTCTAAAACAGCAGTCTCCACCCAACCCGCCTTGCTAGGTAATTACCGCCCCACTCATTTAAGACCAAGTGGTGGTTTAGTATGTGTGTGTATGCACCTGAGGGGTTGAGGAAGTGTGTGTGAGTGTGTGTGTGTCCACCTCAGAAATAATGTGTATGTTTGTGGGAACAAGCCTGTGTGTAGGCTACATCTGTGTGATTTTATGTGAAAAGTGTGTGTGTGTGTGTGTGTGTGTGTGAATTCATGTCCTCTTAAAAGAAGGTCAGTAGGACAGTTATAGCTATAAATATGTGTGTATACGCTCTAATTATGAGAAGGAGTAGTTGAGGACACAGGCACCAATTCCTAGATACACACATTGTTACACACACACTCACTCGCAGAGTATGGTGTGTGTGTCTCTCAGGGGTTTGTGCTGTGCCACTCCATCGCTGGAGGAACTGGTTCTGGACTGGGCTCCTATTTATTGGAACGCCTCAATGACAGGTAAGGCCACAGAACACACACACACAAACACACACCTAAGTTTGTGCCTACTGTCACCTTGGAAAGGTTTTGTATTCTAATTTCCAGCATACATGCATCAGTGTAGTTCTCAGTGTGTCTCTGCACCCCCCCCCCCCCTTTCCCTCCTGTGCCTCTGGGAGTGCAGATATCCCAAGAAGCTGGTGCAGACCTACTCAGTGTTCCCCAACCAGGATGAGATGAGTGATGTGGTGGTGCAGCCCTACAACTCTCTCCTGACACTCAAGAGATTGACACAGAATGCCGACTGTGTGGTGAGGGCATACACATATGCACACAGACACACACATACACACACACACATACTCACACATACACTCATTAGATGAGATTAGATTAGATTAGATTAGATTCAACTTTAACTTTACTGTCATTGTGCAGAGTACGAGTACAAAGACAATGAAATACAGTTTGCGTCTAACCAGAAGTACAAAAAAAGCAGAAATGTGCAATGTGATATACAAAGTATAGACAGGTGGTGCATAGACAGGACAAGAAATATAGTGCAATGTAGACAGTAGTATACAGTTGGTTTACAGAAAGTGGTTTAGAGTAATATAAATGAAATATAAATATGTGCAGTGTATTAGCAGTTACCGTATAAGAGCAGAATAAATATGGCTATGTAATATGAAAAATGTATAAACAACATGTACAGATATGTGCAGTGTAGTGGCAGTACCATTATAGTAGTAGTAAGAATAATATAGATATATGCAGTGTATTAACAGAATATATTGTAAGAAAAACGGAATAGATATGGATATTCAGTATGAACCATACAGATATGTACAGCTATGTGCAGTGTGGTAACAGTACCATTGTAGTGCAAAAACAGTAACATTATAAGAGTACTCTCATAATCCAGAATGATGGTGTCTTTCTACATAAAGTTATTGACATTGTACCGTGCCCCCCACCCCCACCTGCAGGTGGTCCTGGATAACACTGCTTTGAACAGGATTGCTACTGATCGACTGCACATCCAGAATCCTTCCTTCTCCCAGATCAATCAGCTGGTAAGATCACTGCTCTCAAACATGCCAGTTGAACCTGACACCCAGCTACACCTCTGCTATTATTCCTATCACCCAAAACTTAAACATAGGTGTGTAAAAATGAAAAATACTTTAAATAGATATTTGTTTTTTTGGAGGATGAAATCTTTTGTTTTTCTTCTGTTTTTTAATCTGAAGCTGTTTTCTGTCTCTCCATAGGTCTCCACCATCATGTCTGCCAGCACAACAACTTTGCGTTACCCTGGTTACATGAACAACGATCTGATTGGTTTGATAGCTTCACTCATCCCCACACCCCGCCTCCACTTCCTCATGACTGGATACACCCCTCTCACCACAGACCAGTCGGTGAGAGAGAGGGAGAGAGGGAGGGAGAGAGGGAGGGAGAGAGGGAGGGAGGGAGGGAGAGAGAGGGGGGGGGGGGGGGAGAAAGAGAGACTATAAACTAACCCCACCATGAGTGAGATGTTGTAGTATTGACTAGAGATTATGAGTTAAATCTGTCAGATTTTTTGTTCACTCACCCATGACATTGCTTCTCCATGTGTCTTTCCCTCCCTTTTGCCATGTCTCCCTCTTTTCCCTCCCCCTGTTCTTGTCCCTTTCTCCCTCCCTCCCTCTCTCTCTGTCTTCGTGTGCAGGTGGCCAGTATCAGGAAGACCACAGTGCTGGACGTGATGAGGAGGCTCCTGCAGCCTAAGAACGTGATGGTGTCCACTGGACGCGACCGCCAGACCAACCACTGCTACATAGCCATTCTCAACATCATCCAGGGAGAGGTGGACCCCACGCAGGTGTGTGTGTGTGTGTGTGTGTGTGTGTGTGTGTGTGTGTGTGTGTGTGTGTGTGTGTGTGTGTGTGTGTGTGTGTGTGGACATTGCTATTAGGTCCTGTGTGTTTATGTGTAAGAGATTACTATCATGGACAGGAAAGAAGTGTGTATTTGCCTCCTTTCACAGATGTTGGTGTGTGTGTGTGTGCGCACGTTCAAACTGTAGGTTCATAAGAGCCTTCAGAGGATCAGGGAGAGGAAGTTGGCCAACTTTATCCCGTGGGGTCCTGCCAGTATCCAGGTGGCACTGTCTCGCAAGTCGCCCTATCTGCCCTCGGCCCACCGCGTCAGCGGCCTCATGATGGCCAACCACACCAGCATCTCCTCGGTACATACACACACACACACACTCACTCACACACACACACACACACACACACACACACACACACACACACACACTCGACTGTGGAGCCTAGAGCTCTTCAGCTCTCCCCCTGCAGTGGAGCCTCACAACTGAATTACACTGAATTGCATTTAGCTGGCTGAGCTCTCCGTTTCCTCAAATTAGATTGTTTTTCCTCCTTTTCTGGTGTAGTTATGTCATGTGTCTGCGTAACAAGCTACTTGAGTTGGAGGCTGGGGGGGGCAATCTGTGAAAGTACTGATTCACACATTAGACTGAAGACTTGTTTGGGAAAGATTTGACAATGGTTGGAATTTGCCTATAATAGGAATGCTGAGTAAATGAAGCATTTGGGACATGAGGCTATTTTTCTATTCCTCTCTCTCTCTCTCTCTCTCTCTCTCTCAGCTGTTTGAGCGCACCTGCAAGCAGTACGACAAGCTGCGGAAGCGCGAGGCCTTCCTGGAGCAGTTCCGGAAGGAGGACATGTTCAAGGACAACTTTGATGAGCTGGACAACTCGCGCGAGGTTGTGCAGCAGCTCATCGACGAGTACAGTGCCGCCACGCGGCCCGACTACATCTCCTGGGGCTCACAGGAGCAGTGAGACACACACACACACACACACACACACACACACACACACACACACACACACACTCACACTCTCAAGGCTGTGCCTCATGAAAAGGAGTCTACACACAGACAAACACACATACACACAGCTGTGCTTCATCAGGAGCCTACACACACACTAACACACACACACACACACACATACACACACACACACACACACTGATAAAGAAGTCTCCGAGCCTTCTACGTCCCTGTGCCACACTCAAAGAGTGGACATTGTTTGCTGAAGCGCCTCCCGGTTGGTCCTGACATGGGATCAGTAAGGACCGTAGCCCTCCAATGATAGAGTAGAGTAGCCAGAAAGGAAATGGCTGTTCCCAGAAGAACAGTCCCTCCTCCTCTTCTTAGAGTCCCATGTCTCTCTCTCTCTCTCTCTCTCTCTCACTCATGTGTGCCTCAAAAAGTGCTCCGCAATTGTAGTCAAGTGCTTGTTCAGTCCATCTCCTCTGCTCTCTCTCTCTCTCTCTGGCACAGTCACCGCTACCTCTCAACCTTTTTTCTTCTTCCTTTTGCTGATCTACAGCTTTCCCTGTCTGGCTGAATGACATACTGCTGCTCCTCCACAGCATTTACTAGAGATGGGCATTCCCATTAATATGTACATAAAAAAAGACACCGTGGCATCCAGGCCTGGTGCATCTGTCTGTAGAGCCCCTGAGCTGTTTGACACGGCAGAAGATAAACAGAAGATGGTTTCCTGTCGTTCCAGATCATCAAGTGACTACTCAGAGGTGTAACTGATCATCTCTCAGTCTGTCTCTCCCCCTTTCTCTCTCTCTCTCTCGCTCTCTTTTTCTCGTTCTCTCTTTCTGACATAGGTTTAAAAATAGCTCAGGCAATCACACAAGAGATGTGTCTGAATGTAACCCTAGAGGGGCTGGAGTAAGACTGGAGACTGAAATGGAGAGTCGGGAAGCACACACACACACACATACACATACACACACACAAAGTTAGTCACATTTTGGTCCCTCCTGCACACAAGCTACACAATCAGTCTTTCCCTCAGGAGAATGAAATATATGCACACACACATATGCACGCACACACACACCCACACACACATATGCACGCACACACACACAGCTGTTTCTGTGTTGCTGCTGAAGGAAACACACAGAATTCTTTGTGGTGTGTGTGTGTGTGTGTGCAAACCACTGTGTTTAATACAGTCCAGGTGTGGATGGTGGAATGGTACTGTGTTCCACTGAGTTCTTAAAGCGTTGCGTGGGTTTGAAGTGGGTCTGACTTGTCCAGGAGAGGCCTGCAGTTTAAATCTCCCACTCAGCCACCCCCCCCCCCCCCCAAAAAAAAAAACACACACACTCCCCCCTCCTCTTCTCCCTCATCCTCAACATGAGCCCAGTGTGCGTGAGCTGGAGCTCTGTCTGACGTCACACACACACACACACACACACACACACACACTTCCCAGTGCCGTCGCTCTGCTCACATGCTCCAAATGTAAATACTCAGCTGCTTCAAATTTACTCAAGTTGTGATATGGTAAAAATAAATGGTTGTTTTTTTTCCAAGAGCGTACATGGTCATTATTTGGAGTGTGCGTGTGTGTGTGTGTGTGAGTGAGAGAGAGAGAGTGCGTGAGAAGGATCCCAAAGTAATAAGAGGGTGTAAAATGAAAAGCATTGTAAAATGGTGAGAGGTAACACTTGTGTGTGCGTATGTGTTTGACGTGTTAACAGGAAACATCAATACTCCCAACTCAGTAATGGTATAATGGTTCTTATTTATTTGTACATACAGTATTTATTGTTTGTTAGCTATATTATTGCACGTCTGAGTCAGCTGTACAATCAACAGTGCAGTAGTGGCTGATAAAATGAGTGACATAAGAAAAAGTACCGTGTGGCAAAAACCAATCCGTTTCCGAGCTGGAGGCTATAAACAGTCTGTTTAGTTTCCCCCCTTGGCTCACAGCTGCCAGCAGCTGCACACTAGCATTCTCACCGTCTGTGTGTGTGTGTGTGTGTGTGCGCGTGAGAAGGAGAGGCCGTGTGTGTTGGAGGAAAATTCACCACTCTGTGCTGAAGCAGAGTTAAGAGCTGAAGAAGTCTGTTGATTTGGGCTGTAGTGTAGTGCAGTGAGAGCTAGGAGGGAGTTAGTCAGTGTTAGAAGCCTCCGGAGAGCTTTGGTCCGAGCTCAGCCGAGCTCTCGTGACAGAAGGGCTGAGTCGTGATCACGTCAGATCACATCTCTCACACACACACGCGCACACATCATTCAGTGAGGGGTGTGGGCGAGAGTTGTTAAGGGTGTTTTATAGTTCTTTCCAAGCGAATATTAAAACATGTAAAAAAAAAAAGGTACACATTTAAAAAGTACAAAAGCCTTAATAGCCGAGACCAACCCTTTTCCCTCGGGGAGATCCTCTTGCTGAAAGACGCAATCAGTTGGACAGACTGATCAAATATTATCTGTGTGAAGAGCTTAGCCGAGTCGGAGGGGGTTTGGACATACCCAGAATCCCCCAGTGTCTGTTCCCAGAATCCTCTGGTGCTGCAGGGGACAGGATGTTCCCAGCTCCTTAGCCGTAACCTCTCCCGCTGAGTGCATCTGGAGTCTGAAAATCCGTGTCCTGCTCAAAAGCCAAAGACGCCATCAAAGGGCTAGTGCACTTCCTCCCTCTGACCGTCCAGTAATGATTGTCTGTCTCTTTATCTGTCGCTGTGTGCTCCCACAGGCTCGCCAGCGCTCTCCGAGGGTCTGTGATGTCTGTCTGTCTTGTCTGTTTTCCAGTCTATATCAGAGGTGACAGATTGCTTTGTTTGTGTGTGTGTATATTTGCCATAATTCTTAGGATTTTGAGGTTCTTCAAACTCAGGTGTGTTTCCACAGTTCTCAGTGCTTTGAGGACATGGCTTGAGCCTCTCTGTGTGTGAATGTGTTTGTGTCGGTGTGTGTGTGTGTATGCATGTGTGAGTGTGTTTCATCACACTGCATGCGAGGGCAGCTGGAGCAGTGGGTTGCACAACTTGGGATGGGTCTCCATGGTAACGGTGACATCCCCCTTGCCCAGATGACGTTGGGTGGCACAGAGGTAGGCATTCATCAAGTGCACAATCTCTGTCAGCTGAGGAGAGAAAGAAGAAGGGATTGTTAACATCTTTCATGACTAACCTGATGTAATCCAGAAGGCCACAGCAGCAGCAGCAGAATGCACACAGCACATAAGCGACAGTCATTGTATGTGTGGGCAGCGGTATGGGCGTGTGTGTGTGTGTGTGGGAGAGAGGGGGGGTGGGGGCGGGACACAGTCAGGCCTTTGTATGCAGTACATGAGAAGAGGGGGCTAAAGGAGGAGGAGTCCTGGATTTGGGAAATGGCAGCTTGGGGTTGTGGGAAACGCCTGGAGGGATGCAGCCAAAGACGAGGGCAGGACCTGGACTTTACCTCCCCAGAGCAGCTCCGGCTCATTAGTGTTGTCCACTCACAAAAGAGCCAACTCACACGCCACTGCTGGCTGAGTGAGGGTCTCCACTCCAGCACTGCTGTGTGTGTGTGTGTGTGTGTGTGTATATGTTTGCTCTGTCACAAAACCCAATCCAGCACTACTCTATGTGTGAAGGGTTCATCAGTCCTGCTCTGTTCTGCCATGCTTCATGCTTATCTTATCACAAATGAACCTACTGTATTGCAACCCTGTGAGTGTATATTCTAGTGCTATTATGTGTGTGCATTCTGTGTTCAGAGGAAATTGCTGGGCGTGCGTGTCTGTTTTTGTGTGTGTGTGTGTGTTTTGTGAGTGTGTGTGTGCATGCGTGTGTCCCCACCTGGCTGGTCTGCAGTAGCAGATCCCGGTCGCCAGTGCTGATGCGGAGTGTGTGAGGGTCCGAGATGCCGTATGAACAGATCTGACCGATGGGGAAGGAGTCCAGGGGTTCAGCCTCTCCGGGCTGATACAGCGAGACACAAGAGGCCGCAACACCCAGCAGCAGCCTGCCTGAGAAGCTGCCCAGCGAGCTCTGAGTCACACACACACACACGCACACACACACACACACAAGACACTCATTAAGACTGATGCCAAGTCAGGAATACAGTAATGCACTACAGTGATACACTAATAAAAACAAACACATAAAAAACTTATAGACATTTAGTATAGTATATTACACTACATAGATACAACATAACCAGACAATGAACATGGGCACATGGAATGGGAAGACCAGAACCTCCACTTCCTCTATGCACGGTAACTCAGCGGGATATTCCACAAGTCAGGATTATGGAGTTGTCTGGATGACTACTATGGGTAAAACCCCAACACACTTTTTTTTCTTGTGTGTGTGTGTGTGTGTATGCTGGGGGAATTTCCAGGTTCATGTCACAATGCTCTGGCCAAATCATAGAAAACACTCATAGTTCTACACTATCATTATCACACTGACTCACCACATAGAGGTCCACCTCATAGAGGGCGGATCCGAAGCCTGCCCACTGCTGCATGACGGACAGGTAGGCGGTCATGCAGTCGGCACGGCCCAGGCCGGCCAGCCCCCTCCAGCGCTCGGCCACAGCGGCCATGACGGCGGCCGCCTCCTCCTTTAGCCGGTTGCGGGTGCACTCCTCCTCCTGCTCGCGCCGCTTGCGCCCCCACAGGCTGCCCAGGAGGGCCCGCGACAGGGACGTGGTGTCCGGGGACGGGGCCCCAGCCGCGGGGGCCCCGGTGGGGGTGGAGGAGGTGGTACTGGGGGGTCGGAGGAGGAGGCTCTGGGGGAAGAGCTGCTCGGGGGGAGGGCAGGGGGGCGCCGCGCTCAGGTCCCCAAGCTGGGCCTGCAGACGCAGGGCCGCCAGGCACACCAGGTCAGACTCACACACGGGCAGCTGCCCCCGAAGCACCTGCTCATGACACTGAGAGGAGGGAGGGAGGGAGGGAGGGAGAAGAGCGCAGGGAGAGTTAATGTACTGTAAAAAAGAACATTTTAATAGTGAAAAGAAAGGGGGAGAAATGTCCGGAGCATGAGTGAAAGAGTGGAAAGAGAAGGCTCATCTCTTCCTCTCCCTTTCTGGAGGCCCCTATGAGGTGCCGCTCACTCTGAGCTGAGTGGGGAGGGCGCGATGCCTGATTGGCAGGGTGGGCAGGATGACTAAGCCTTCATGGGCTCATTTCCTGAGTCTGACTATTACCATTACAATCAGCTCCCAGCTCTCTCTCTCACGAGGCCAATAGCATCCAACCAGCAAATAAGACGCATGGTTTTCATTCTCCCTACTTCACCTCCACCGCATACACCCTCCCTCTCCCTCTATCTCTCTCTCCATCTCTCTTTCTGTCTCTCTCTCTCTTTCTGTCTCTCTCTCTCTCTCTCTCTCTTCCTGACAGTTTCCAGCTCAGTATTACTATTTAGTCATAAAGCACCATCATTCAGCACATGCACATTATGTTGGACCACCAAAGGGTGTGAATGAGTTTTCACTGAATGAGCACGTCTGTGTGAACATAATAACTGCATGTTTGCAGGACTGCAGAGTGTGCATGTGTGTGTGTGTGTGTGTCTGTGTGTGTGTGCGTGTCTGTGTGTGTGTGCGTGTCTGTGTGTGTGTGTGTGTGTGTGTGTGTGTGTGTCTGTGTGTGTGTGCGTGTCTGTGTGTGTGTGTGTGTGTGTTTGTGACTGAGCCAGTCTCACCTGTTCATAGAGGAAGAGCTGCTCCATGCTGCCTGCTGAGATGTTGTGTGTGTCCATCAGGCAGTGCAGCTTGAAGCACAGCCTCCTCTGGCCCTCGGAGCCTTTGGCAGACAGGCTACAGGAGGACAAAGAGAAGAGCCAAGTCAACACACACACCCACTTTCACACTGACAGCAACAAAGAAACACACCTAGATACATACGCACAAGCAAATACAATCACACACACATAATAGATGTGCTGAGAAACTGGTCATACCACTTGTCATCTCAGTATTGGGCCACAGCTAGATTAGATACACACGCACACATACACACAAACATATATGTGTATATATATATATATATATTGTATATATATTGTATATATATTGTATATTGTATATATATATGTTTACATGTGTGTGTGTGTGTATTTGTATATGTATATGTATATTGTGTATATGTATATATGTTTGTGTGTATGTGTATAGACGTTTATATACACTCGTATATATGTATATACCCTCAGACAAACTGTTGGTGTGACACAAAAGAAAGCAGCTGTGTATATGCATATGCCTCAGGTTTGGCCACAAGGTTTGGCTGATTGCCAGAGTGGGTATGAGATAGTAGGAACGAATCAGTCATATAGGCCCTTCTACTGTGTGTGTGTGTGTGTGCGTGTGTGTGTGTGTGTGCGTGTGTGTGTGTATGTGAAAGTGGAGGGGATGACGTCGTACTTCTCGAACTTGGTGAGGACGTCAGCGATTATGGTGCTGCCCCCGATGAGCTTCTCCCAGCTGCCGGCCCGTTTCTCCCAGCATGCCGTCTGCTCGAACAGGGCGAAGGTGTTGAGGCTGTCCTGCAGCCCCAGCAGCTCCCTCATTCTCCTCACAACCTGCAGAGCGAGAGAGAAAGAGAAAGAGAGAGAGAGAAAGAGAGAGAAAGAGAGAAAGAGAGAGAGAGAGAGAAAGAGAGAAAGAGAGAGAGAGAGAAAGGTAGGAATGAGAGATGGGAGAGAGAGATAAACGGTGGGGGTTTACATATCTCAGTTAGACATTCGAACATTCTGCTTCAGAGTGTACCGGTGACTGTAAATGATCAGACCTGGATCCTGATGAGTATATTACAATGTGTTTGAATCTGTGACTGTCACTTGTGTATCATACAAATACTCTGTGTGTGTGTGTGTGTGTGTGTGTGTGTGTGTGTGTGTGTGTGTGTGTGTGTGTGTGTGTGTGTGTGTGTGTGTGTGTGTGTGTGCATGCCTCCCTGCAATGTTCATGCATGTGCAGGCCCGGAGTGGGTAATCGGGAGAATCGGGAGAATTCTCTTAAAGTTGGCCACATGTTCGCATTCTATGCCTAACACACAGCCTTTGCATGGGTTGTTCTCCCCTCCCAAGAAGAGTTAATTGGTTGGGTCCATATAGCCCGTTTTTTCTAAAAAAAATTCTCAGTTACCAGCCGGGCCGGCCCTAAGCGTCAGGAAGGTGGGTGGTAGAAAGAGGCCATGAGGGACTGAAAAGGCCAGGTAAAAAATACGAAAAGTATTGGAGGAAAATGCTGCCAAATATGCCAAGCTTCCAGCTTTTGCTTTGAAGAAGAAGACATAAGTGGCAACTGTTAAAGAGAGATAGCCTTATATTATAGCGGCATAATTATTGGGCTAATAGGCCTATGGACGTTGTAGCGTTGTCAACCTATTCGCAAGCAACATATTAAATTAATTAAATTATTAGCCTTTTTATATCATCCCATATGGCGATTCATAGACTTTGCAAATATTATGCAAATATTGATGACAAAACTCAAGCTTGATCTGTGTGCAGTAGCCTAGGCAAAAACAAAAGTAGCCTCTGAGCAGCATATCAGCCAGTCCCCCGCTGAAAATGATGAGCCCGAAATTAGCTATGACTACAGGACAAGTAGAAAGCTTAATCGAGTTAACCATATGAATTAAAGTTATTTTATGTAAGAACAGTAGGCTATGACAGCAGTAGGCTACATGATCAACCTATATGCCTTGTTTGCTCAGAAGTGGGTGTAGTAAAGGAGAAAATCACTAAACAACATGATAGCTGACCCATGCAGAAAAAAACATGTAAACAATACAGTAGTTAAATATGCCTCTTAGTGGAATTGTGGGATACATTTCAAATGCTTTATTTCTTCCTTCCTGTTTTTGTTAACTTATCAACCTATCCTTGTGGAATAGTGGAATATTGGTAGCCTATTATAAAAACTACATGATAGTAAGAGCTGAAATGTTGCCTTATTTATCCAATTTCCACCACCGCTAAAAAAGTGGGCCGGTCTTGGGCCTGAAACTCCCGGGCTGAAAAGTGGCCCCACTCCGGCCCTGTGCATGTGAAATCCAGAGCACATCTGCAAGAATCTGTGTGTGTGTGTGTGTGTGTGTGTGTGTGTATATATATATATATGTGTGTGTGTGTGTCTCTTACCTGGCTGGCGGTGGTGTGGGAGCTGATGCGCAGCGGGCAGTGTGCGGGTCCAGGATAGTGCACCACACACATGAGCTCCTGCCGGCGCATCAGCTGCTGGATCTCCCCCCAGGAGGGCACGCAGTCACGGCCCCGCGTCCGCCCCAGCGCCTCCGAGATGAACCAGCCGTAGCTCTCCACCTCCGGGTCCACACTCTCACTCTGCATCCTGACACAGAGAGAGGTGGAGACAGACAAAAGGGAGGAGGAAAGATGGAGGGAGAGAGGGAGAAGGATGGACAGAGAGGTGTGGGAGGAGGGTGAGAGAGACAGAAAGAGACATGTGTAACTACAGCAAATAAAAACTTTTTTTCTCATTAAAGCCACAAGCTAACATAGTCATACAGATTTTCCCCTATGTGTGTGTGTGTGTGTGTGTGTGTGTGTGTGTGTGCATGTGTGTGTGTGTGTGTGTGTGTGTGCTCCCATGCCTCACCTCTTCAGATGGAACTGCAGGTGCTTGAGGATGCTACTGCTCGGCAGGAAGGTGCAGCTCATGCAGGTGAGAAGCTGCCAGTAGCGCAGGTGTGCGTGCGCTTGCGCCCGCGTTTGTGCCTGCGCAGGTGTGTGCGTCTGTATAGGTGTGTGCGCCCGCCCGTTCGTCTGCGGGTGCTGCTGATGTGTGAGCGAGTGTGTGTTGTCCAGCGCGAGCGTGGCAGGCTCCCCGTTGGTCCGCTCCTGCCTGCCGGCCCGCACTAGCGCGTTAGCATGCGAGTGTGTGTGTGTGGGTGTGTTGGCGTGTGCGTGTGTGGTCTGCTTGATGGCCTGTGCGTAGAGCTCGTCGCGGAGCGCCGGCAGGTCCAGGCACGTCTGCAGCAGGCCCTGGATCAGCGGGATGGGCTCGGCCACCGACTCCAGCTGCTGCAGTCCGCTGAAGAGACGCACGGCCTCCTCACGCACGCTCCGGTAGCCTTTCCCCCGCACATCTGCATTTATACACACACACACACACAAATATATATGTAACACACACATACATGCACATACATATGTAACACACACATACATAAACACACAAACACACATATGTAACACACGCATACACACACACACACACACCCACACCCACATATGTAACACACACATACATAAACACACAAACACACATATGTAACACACACATACATAAACACACACACCCACATATGTAACACACACATACATTCACACACACACACACACACACACACATATGTAACACACACATACATACACACACACAGACAGACATACAACAGAGACAGAGACAGTCTTTGTTGTAGGTACTTTTAGAAACTGAGGATCTTGATTACATCAGCGGCTAACTACTGTAATGCCCAGCTTTTATCATTTTCCCAGTGTTGTGACATGTGGATGTGTACTGTATGCACTGGGGCATGTGCAGGCTACTCACGCATGTGTTCCAGGCTGCCGTAGGGCAGAGGCAGCAGAGGGGCGTACAGGGGAGACTGGCTGTATCTCAGGATGGGGTTATGCTGGTACATGTGCTCCACCACCTCAGGGTTGAACTTGTTCTCCTGACGAGAGAGACGGGACACAGATAAAGCCTCAGAACAGACGTGTGTGTGTGTATGTGTGTGTGTGTGTGTGTGTGTGTGTGTGTGTGTGTGTGCATACTGTCTAGCTGTGCATGTGTCTGTGTGTGTGTGTGTGTGTGTGTTTGCGCGTGTGTGTGTGTGTGTGTATGTGTGTGTGTGTGTGCATACTGTCTGGCTGTGCATGTGTGTGTGTGTGTGTGTGAGTGTGTGTACCATACCTCTATCTCCCTGATGAGGGTCTGTGTTGGCGTCTCCAGCGGTGGCTTGCTGTCGATGACCTTCTGAATTGCACAGGCCCAGTGCACCGCCTCGTTAAAGTGCTGCGTGAAGAGCCGGTAGCAGTGCTTCCTCCCATACACACACAGGCTCCAGTAACCTAACACACACACACACACACACACA
>NW_027468774.1:18568600-18576100 GCF_046254945.1 Alosa pseudoharengus | reverse complement strand
CATACCTCACTGCATAAATACACAGACTGTATACATAGCACCTTACTGCATGCTCTCTCACTCTCTCCCTCTCACACACACACACACACGCAGGCTCTCCCACCAGGCACGCATACCCTAATGCTGAGGATAGCCTGGTTACATTTTTATCAGTTTAGCTGCCGGGCAAAAAACAACTCAAAATAACATGGCATAGACGCCAGGCTGACTGAGAGAGAGAGAGAGAGAGAGAGAGAGAGAGAGAGAGACGTTCCAAAAAGCCCCTCACTCTTTCTCTCTTTCTTTCACCACCTGTGGAGGTATCTAAGGCCACAGGTCAGGAGAAGGGAGACCCCCTCGGCCTGTAACCTGTAACCCTGACGATACAGTATGTTTACTCTGAGGAGCCCTCGAGCTGACCGACACTTGTGTCCACAGCAACTCGTGGGGGACGGGGAATGCAGACGTTTGTCTATACCGCTGCTCCCTGGGGGATGAAGCCGTGAACTGTTGACCTTTGCATTGCTGATGTCCTGCTGAGGGACATTAAGTCCAGCAACTCCAGTGTCCATTAACGGACAACTAATACCTCGATCTGCCGGACCTGCGTCAGACATGCCCCATACCGTACTGTGAAAGATTGCCCCACGCTCATAGTAGACAGACTGTGAGAGATTGGTGAGCCCATATGTATGTGTGTGTGTGTGTGTGTGTGTGTGTGTGTGTGTGTGAGAGTGTTTGTGTGTGTGTGTGTGTGTGTGTGTGTGTGTGTGTGTGTGTGTGTGTGTGTGTGTGTGTGTGTGTGTGAGAGTGTTTGTGTGTGTGTGTGTGTGTGTGTGTGTGTGTGTGTGTGTGTGTGTGTGCTTGTGTGTGAGTGTGTGTGTGTGTGTGTGTGTGTGTGTGTGTGTGTGTGTGTGTTTGTGTCTGTGTGTGAGTGTGTGTGTGTGTGTTTGGATGCATGCAGATAAAAATGGTATGAAACGCTGTGTTTGCTAGAGAGTTTGTATGGATGTTAAAGCTGGGTGCAAATGTATGTTAGCATGACAGTGCCTGTGTGTGTGTGAGTCTCTGTAGCGGCTGCGTGTGTGCGTGAGTGTGTGCGTGAGAGTGTGTGTACAGTGGCTGTGTGTGCGTCAGAGTGTGTGTACAGTGGCTGTGTGTGCGTCAGAGTGTGTGTGCAGTGGCTGTGTGTGTGTGAGAGTGTGTGTGCAGTGGCTGCGTGTGTGTGAGAGTGTGTGTAGCGGCTACATGTGCGTGAGAGTGTGTGTGTAGCAGCTTTGTGAGAGTGTGTGTGCAGTGGCTGTGTGAGAGTGTGTGTGTAGCAGTTGTGTGAGAGTGTGTGTGCAGTGGCTGCATATGCGTGAGAGTGTGTGTGCAGTGGCTGTGTGTGTGTGAGAGTGTGTGTGTAGCGGCTGTGTGAGAGTGTGTGTGCAGTGGCTGCGTGAAAGTGTGTGTGTAGCGGCTGTGTGAGAGTGTGTGTGCAGTGGCTGCGTGTGCGTGAGAGTGTGTGTGCAGTGGCTGTGTGTGCGTGAGAGTGTGTGTGTAGCGGCTGTGTATGTGTGAGAGTGTGTGTAGCGGCCGTGTGAGAGTGTGTGTGCAGTGGCTGCGTGTGCGTGAGAGTGTGTGTGTCCGTGTGACACAGAGACGCTGGCCGGCCCCCGAGGATTTGCATCATGCTCTAAATTAAGCTGCTGCTCAGACAGAGTCAAGAGTTTAAAGACTTCATGGAGACCGAAAGAGGGAGAGAGAGAGAGATGGAGGGAGAGTGAGAGAGTAAGAGAGGGAGGGAGAGAGGGAGGTAGGGAGAGACTGGTGGAGACCACTGAGGAGGAGTGAGGGAGGAAAGGGGGAGGAAGAGAGAAAGAGAGGGAGAGGGGAAGTACAAAGAGGGAATGGCTGAGATATTTACAACAAGGGAGAGCGTGATAAAGAGAGGGATTTGGTGAAAAGCATGAAAGCATCAACCGCAGCCTGAGGAAACGGGTTCTTATCGAGAGCCTTCAGAAGCATCCCCACCAGCCTGAGTGACAGGCAAAACGTCCTCACACACACACCACACACACACACATACTCACAGACATACACAGCCAGGACTTAATGATTGTGTTATCTGATGATGGCTATCAAATTTAGGGCTCTGTGTCTATACTACTCTGGTTAAACTCCAAACTTACCAATACCAACACACAAACGCACACGCACACACACACAGGCAGGCACCCATCCTTTTGCCATGTTTAGCTGAGTGAGAGATAAGCCATGTTTCCTGCATCACTCAATCAGTGGGATTTCACACTGGAGCGGCCAGCAGAGACTCGAGCAGCACAGAGGCCCATGCAGAGAGACTCGAGCAGCACAGAGGCCCATGCAGAGAGACTCGAGCAGCACAGAGGCCCATGCAGAGAGACTCGAGCAGCACAGAGGCCCATGCAGAGAGACTCGAGGGGGACGGGAGGCTGGGCTGGACACGGAGCCTGGGGTTTGGGGATATTAGGGTGGGTGTGTTTTAGAGAGGAAGGGGTGTGTGTGTATGTGGGGGGGGATATTAGGGTGGGTGTGTTTTAGAGAGGAAGGGGTGTGTGTGTATGTGGGGGGGTGGGGGGGGATCTGGGGATATTAGGGTGGGTGTGTTTTAGAGAGGAAGGGGTGTGTGTGTATGTGAGGGGGTGGGGGGGGGATCTGGGGATATTAGGGTGGGTGTGTTTTAGAGAGGAAGGGGTGTGTGTGTATGTGGGGGGGGGGGGAGCCGGGCTGCTACACTGTGGTAGACTGATGATTGGAAGCTGCACAGCTGGGACACAAGCAGACCCCTGATGGAGGGGGTTCCACAGCTGTCTCACACACACACACACACACACACACACACACACACACACACACACACACACACACACACACATGGCCGCCCACTCTTTTCCCTGAGTCAGAGGGGCCTCTTCCTGTGAAGGAGAGCAGAGCCGTGCAGGAAACAATTTGTCACAGGGATTAAACGACAGGACTACTGGATGGAAAGCGGAAGAGGAGGGACGGCTGCATGCTGCACGGCTGAAAGAGAGACAGAAAGAGAGTGAAAGAGAGAGAGAGAGAGAGAGTGAGAGAGAGTGTGTGAGAGAGAGAGTGAGAGATGTAGAGGGAGGAAAAGGAGGAGAGAGGGAAAGAGATATGGGAAAGACAGGGGAGGCAATCAGATTTGCATAAAAACTGTTACGCGGCCATTTGCTTATCAGCCACAAGCAGCTAATAGCATACCGAAAACAAACATCAGAGATGAAATGACCCAGTGAGAGTGATGGACAGATAGAGAAGGCAGGACAGAGAACAAAGAGGGGAAAAAGATAGAGACGGATCACAAAGAGAAATAGGAGAGATAGAGAGGGAGTGAGAGAGAGAGAGAGAGAGGGAGGAAGAGAGAGGGGGGGGTGAGGCGAGAGTGGTTGAGAGGGTAGGCTGTTTCAGATCACATGCAGGTCGATATGGACTACAGACTACAAACCTCTGCAGCCCAGATGGTTCCTTCCTTCCTCTCCCCCTCCCTCCCTCCCTTACTCTCTATCACTCCATCATATTGTTTTATCTCCCTCTTTCTCAAACAAAATAAAACTATTTCACAAGGAGCAGTACTGGTAATGGGAGTCGTTTCTCTGTGACCCTTGGACTGCAAGACGTATGGGATTGGGAGTGTGTGCATTCCTATAAAAGACAGGAAGATAGATTGAATTGGAAAGTGGTGACAATAAAATATGTGAGTGTGTACGTGCTATCACACACACGTGTGAGGAATTGAACACGCTCTGACACGTTTGCGTGACTTGAGAGTACAAAAGCGCGCTTGATCAGGGATCAATTTTTGGAAAGCCAGCCAGGGCACGCATGCACACACATACACACACACACACACACACACACACACACACACACACACACACACACACACACAGAGCGAGAGAGTCAGTCAGTAGTAGGCGTCAAAGCAGCATGGCAGTCAAACTGTGTCATCTTGGTGACAGGCAGCTGGAGCTCAGACATAATGTATCATTTCAGACTCTCACTGAACACGACTGCTTCCCCTGAACTAGCACACGCCCTCATTCACAAACACACTCCATCAACAAACCTAAACAGGTGAAGGCATCTGGAACTCCATCAGGTTATACAGAGAAACAGATGTACTTCTGTTATGAAGGACAGAAAAGTCAAAGACAGAGAAGGGGCTAGCTCCGTTCCTCTTTCCATCTTTGTGTCCCTCCATGCCCCCATACCCCCCCCCCCCCCCCCACACACACACCATTCCATTATTCTGTCTTTTACTCACTCTTTGGAGTGTGTGTGTGTGTGTGTGTGTGTGTGTGTGTGTGTGTGTCTGGGTCACAGAAATAAAAGCACAGCATGGGTTTCACATTGTGTCTATGAGCAGTGCCAAATTGATTGGAATGTCGTTCACCAGTCCTCTCACAGAATCAGAGGCTGCGAGATCATGTTCAAATTATTTATTGTGAAACCCTGCTTGGATATTGATCACAGCATCTGCTCGGGAAGGTCACGTACGATCTGTACTCTCTGTTCAGCAGCTCCACCCCAGGACACAGGGGAATTCTGGGTAATTGATTTTTAGCCAAGGTTACACTAAAGAGTGGGAAGGGTTATTAAAATAACACACTTTATTGTGTGTGTGTGTGTGTGTGTGTGTGTGTGTGTGTGTGTGTGTGTGTGTGTGTGTGTAATTGACTTTGATTGAAGTAAACATTTTGCAGCAGTTATTTTTACTTAATTTAAAACAACCTATTTGCCTCATGAAATGTTTGTCCATGTAATACTTTCAGAATAGGATAATCAAGACAAAGCCTTACAGTACAAACATGGCTACTCTGATAACGTTATATAACCATTCATTTCAATATACAAGTCCCTTTCACTCTCTCTTCCATTCTTTCTCCTGGTCTTTCTCTTTCTCTCTCTCTATCTCTCCTTCTTTCTCTCTTGCTCACTCACCCTCTTTCCGCTGTTCTCACTCTGTCTGCTTCCTTCTCTCCTTTTTTTATTTTATGCTCTTTCACTTTCTTCACTCTCTTACTTCACTTTCTCTCTCCCCTCTCTTTCTCTAACTCTCCCCTTTTTTTCTCTCCCTCTCTCTCTCTCTCTCTCTCTCTCTCTCTCTGTCTCTCTCTCTCTCTCTCTCTCTCTCTCTCTCTCTCCCCCGGTCTGGGAGACGGTGGGAATCTGGAGCAGGAATGACTCGGAGAATGAGGCTCTGACCTCTGGGATAAAAATAAGACCCGTGGCAAAGCGCTGCCAAGACGTCCTGCTCCTCACACACTGAGCCAGAGAACAAAACACACTCACAGCAGGAGGGGAGCACCAGTGTGTGTGTGTGTGTGTGTATGTGTGTGTGTGTGTGCGCGTCTGTGTGTGCGTCTGTGCGTGTGTGTGTGCGTCTGTGTGTGTGTGTGTGTGTGTGTGCATGGGCGTGTGTTTGTGTTTGTGTGTGTGTGTAGGCATTACTGGGAATCTATGTGTGCATCTCTGGAAGTGTGTGCGGACGTGTGTATGTGCATCTGTAAGGATATGTATGTATGTATCCAACTTAATGTTGGACACTAAGGTGCGGTAAAACACATCTGGACTTTCTTTCCTCTGCAGATAAGAACTCACACACACAGTATACATACTGTACATACACACACACACACACACACACACACACACACACACACACACACACACACACACACACACACAGATAGATAAGCTTAGTGATTGTGATGGCCTGGCTGGAATTGAGAGCAATCCAGCCTATCCCTCAGTGAGTCAAAACTGAGTCACATTGATGCCGCCACCAAGAGTCTGTGTGTCTCTGTGTGTGTGTGTGTGCGTGTGTGTGTGTATCTGAGTTCTTTTGTTCTAATATTTGTTTGTGCCAAGTCACACCCCACTGTCATCTGAAGTAACTGATCAATTATTTACAGAAATAAAAATCCATAGTGATATGAGCCATGTAAGCTCCAAAGACATTTAACACAATGTCTACACTATAGCAGTCCCTGTGACAACTACAGTTACAGTGAGGGCTGCTCTGTAACTTACCGGATCACCTCTGTAAATGAATGATTTGTGCTAACATCAGTTTTGTTACTGATTACCATTTGTCGTAATGGGGGAAACTGTAAGGCACACCACTAACACCACACCTTTACTCCATCAATTCAACCCCTGTACACCTCCACCCGTGTTGAGGTGGGGCTGGGGGCAGTGGCTCTTACCTGCAGGACCCGTTGGGGGAGCGCGTGGGCTGGGAGAGAATCGCCTCCAGGGGCCGCTGTCAAAGACAAAGCACACGGTTACTGTAAGATTACATCAGATATTATGAGCAGGTCATAGAGTGTTAGCTACAGGGATCCTTCATGAAACTTAAGTAAAACTACCTTATTTTTAACAAGTATACTATACAATACTCTTACAATACTCTTGGGCATAGCAAAAACACACACTCACACAGTATATATAATAATAATAATAATAATAATAATAATAATAAAAAAAAAAATAATAATAGTAATATATTTTATTTATAATGCACTTTTCATCAAAGATCTCAAAGTGCCAGAGGTTAGAAACAAAAAAAAAGAGCAGTTTTTTGTATATGTATATACCCACTACATAACAATGAAAGTTACAACATATCTGAACATCAGTTGGCTCATTCCTGCTATGTGCACACATCCAGACAGTGCTGCACTCTAAAGTTCCTTTCACAGAACCTTCTGGATCCAAATCAGTCTGGGTTCAAAAGCGGCCACTCTACCGAAACGGCTCTGCTGTCTGTAACAGAAGCCTTAAAAGAAGCCAGGACGACCGCTCGGTCATCAATACTCATTCTGCTTGACTTATCGGCTGCCTTTGACACGGTTAATCACCACATCCTTCTCTCTATACTCTCTAACATGAGAATCTCCGGCTCTGCTCTCTCCTGGTTTGAATCCTACCTCACAGGACGCTAGTTTAATGTATAATGGCTTGGACAGCTATCTGCACCTCACTATCTCACCATAGGGGTCCCCCAGGGCTCAGTTCTCATGGCTTCTCATACCACTGCTATGCAGACGACACACACTCTATCTGTCCTTTCCACCTGATAACCCCTTGGTCTCGGCACGGATCTCGGATTGCCTCTCAGACATATCTATATGGATGAAGACACATCACCTCCAGCTAAACCTCTCAAAAACTGAATTGCTGGTCCTCCCAGCTAAACCTACCATACACCATGACATCAACATCAAATTTGACTCCCTGTCTGTTTCACTTACCAGGGCTGCAAGAAATCTAGAAGTTGTTCTCGACAACCAACTAACCTTCTCCGATCATGTTGCCTCGGTCGCCCGGTCATGCCGTTTTGCACTCTACAACATACGGAAAATCAGGACTTACTTGACTCAAGATGCTACCCAACTCCTGGTACAGGCAATAGTCATCTCACGACTTGACTACTGCAACGCCCTCCTGACAGGTCTCCCGGCCTGCGCA
>NW_027468774.1:18546100-18558600 GCF_046254945.1 Alosa pseudoharengus | reverse complement strand
GCCTCCACTTTCCAAAATGCATGAAACAAAAGGGGAAAGTTTTCAGTGGAGACTCACAAGTGAACACAGAGAACAAACAGACCCACCATTTTCTCCTTTGTCTGCTGCTCAGAATTGGGCATCCAATAGACATCTTCAGAAGCATGTAAGTCCAGCTATAAATAGCTTGATACCAGAACCATTTGACAGATGAGGAGCGTCAGATCTGAGTGAGAGAGAGAGTGTGAGAGAGAGAGAGAGTGAAAGAGAGAGAGAGAACACTGGAACAGTATGAAACAGGAGGCCTAGACAAATCCCACTCGATTACAAATATACAGTGGAAGCGTATGATTACAGCATCTCCTGGTTTCCTGTGTGGTAAATGTGAACTCTTGCTGTTCTCCAGTGAGGCTCCCCAAGGATTGCTTCCCCCAGATGGGCCCGCCTCCTTGTGATTGACACTTCCTGTGTGCCCCCCCCCCCCCCCCCTCTTTTCCAGAGCTGGCTGTTGACTCTGGAGTAGTTTCCACAGGAGATGTTTCTCTGGAGTAGTTTTCACAGGCCCGCTCTGCGCCCTCCCCCTTTCTTTTTCTTTTCCTCTCTTTCTCTGTGTTTCATCCCCCTCTCTATCAGGAGGCTGGGGCCCCTTATGCTCATTGTCATTCGGCCCCCTTTCCCTTCTCTATCTCCTCTCACTGGTTCAGCTTTTCAGTGTTTGTTTATTTGTTCATTTCATTGTCAATTTCTTTTCAAAAGTTGTAAACAGTTCCTAAAATAATGATAATAATTCCTAAAATAATCACGGCATCACCTGTTAGCAGATCACAGACACTGACCGAACTCCAGTGAAGCTGAACCAAACCAAGAGTGTATGGGCTTCAGATGGGGCCCCATTGGCTGTGGTAAAGGAGGGGGGTGGGGGTATGTAGCCTACACACTGGGAGAGCGGGGGTTGTGGGTCTGGACTCTGGAGGGGTAGCAGTTGTAGCAGAGAGGGTTAAAGCGGAGGATCTTTGGTTGTAGTTAGCAGAAAACATAGGAATCATAACGAATGACTTTACATATAGATAGTACAGTATAGGTACAGAAGGTGTTCAGTAGGTGGACATGTCCAGCCCACGACTAGCTTACGGGATGTTGCTTGATTAAGCCAGCACAGCACAGTGCTCTTCAGTTCAGTTTTGCCGGGGATTATATGAAGTCATGGGCCGGTCATGCCAGGGTGTATATTATGTAGCCTGTGGTCCCTTACAAAAACACAAGTCATGTAAGACATGGGGTCATCGCTTGGAAACAGATGGACACAAATAAACCCGAAGAAAGGCATAACACCCACAACATGGTCTTGCCTTACAAGTCATTTCCGCACCACAGTTATGGTAGCATTTTTGGCTAGAACAGGGGAGCTTTTCCCAACATTTCTGAATGGATGAATCCATGAGACCCCAGGCTTTTTGTGATGTTCAGGGGGATGTTCTTCCAATGTACAGGACAGTTTCTTCTACAAAGGGGAATAAATCTGTATGATCTGTGCCCAGATTTTATCAGTTGCAGAGTCAGCCCATGCCCACTGCAGGGAAATTCCAACACAGACATAAACATACACGCACTCACACACACACACATAGACACACACACACACACAAACTCATATAGAGCAAATGATGAAAGGATAAAGAGAGTTGGATAAAACAGGCTAGAAGAATACTAAAGGGTGGAACGAGACAAAACAAACAGAAAGCCAAACCAACATCGTCCAGATGTCTACACACCTTGTGTGTGTGTGTGTGTGTCTGTCTGTCTGTGTGTGTGTGTGTGTGTATGTGTCTGTGTGTGTCTGTGTCTCTGTGTGTGCGTGTCTTTGTGTGTGTGTGTGTGTGTCTGTGTGCGTGTCTGTGTCTGTGTGTGTGTGTCTGTGTGTGTGTGTGTCTGTGTGTGTGTGTCTGTGTGTTTGCATGTCTGTGTGTGTGTCGGTGTGTGTGTGTGTGTGTGTGTGTGTGTGTGTGTGTGTGTGTGTGTGTGTCTGTGTGTATGAGAGAGTGTTGTGTTGTGTTGTGTCTGTGTGTATACACTGGGACGTCTATGTGTTTTTCTGCGTCAGCTGAATTCCATGGAGCTGAGGTGGATCTTGATGTTAAAGATTAATCTGTATCTCCAAATGAAAGATGGAGGACTGCTGGCTGTGCTGGGGACCAGACAAAACTACAGCTCTACACCGGCTAGAAATACTGAGATATGCATCAGACCAGAGAGACTTTCCAGAGAGAACATGGAGGAAGTTGAGTCCTTCTGTACAATATGAGGAACTGATGTATTTCCAAATAACAGTGATTATATTTAAAGTACATATATTGTCCAGTACTGTAAATATTTGTTTTTTTCTATTGATTGCATCTATACTGGAAGAAATATTCAACAAAAGACAACAGAGAGTTTTCAAAGAGATCATGGAGGAAATGTTGTCCTTCATTACACTATGGGGAATTTGTTGTCAGTAAACTGTGTATGAAGCCATACTGTACATTTACTGTAAATTGATTTCTGTTCCCTATGTGTAATGCTTTATGTTATGAAATAGAAATGACCAAAGACACCTCACAAAAACAACCTGGCTTTTGTAGGCTCATAGACATCCATATAACAATGATTTACTGTTATAGTATATGTATTGTTTGGCATTGTAAATATGTTTTTTATTGGAGGCCATTTTCAAAAGAATGAAAGACTGTATGTTGTCTGAAACGTGCCTACCACAACCACTGCCCTAGGAACTCGTAGTAATAAGCCTCTAGATGAGCTTCATCAGGAAATAGATATCAGCACTCTCTGCAGAGTGTCTTGCCCTTATTACGGTCATATCAATACCACCACTCCCACAAACAGAGCCCTGTCAGCCTACTGCACATGCCCAGTCAGCAACACCGTGCTCTTCTGACAGACAGCCAGCCGTCAGCTCATAAATCATACACTCTCTCAGAGGGGATCTACTGTATGTGTGTGTCTGTGTCTGCGCCTGTGTGTGTGTGTGTGTGTGCATGAGTGTGTATGTGTGTACTGTATGAGTGTGTGTGTGAGTTTGCAGTATTTTCTTTTGAACATATGCTGACATGCGTCAATCTGGCCTGTATTTATGTTTTCAGTTTGGCATGCTAAATTAACCAAGAACCTGGCCAATCACTCATGGTGGCCCCTGGCCCCGGCATGATGACAGGGCAGAGGTGCTAGTGGCTGAAGGTTTGGAGCAGCTTGGGAATGTGGTTTTGGGTAAAAAAAACTTTACCTTCCCATCCTCTTTGTCACTCACACATACCCACATGGAAACGATGCATACACACCCACTCACCCTGCTTCACACACACTTACACACAGACACACAAATATGGGCAGATGGTGAGAAAATTCTTAACAATGAGGGTTTAAAACTTTGCTGACAAATACAGTGTGTGTGTGTGTGTGTGTGTGTGTGTGTGTGTGTGTGTGTGTGTGTGTGTGTGTGTGTGTATGCAGAATTTGCATTTATGCATATACTGTATGTTTTTGTGAATCTTTGATCCTTTCTCTGTCTTAATTTGTTGTGGTGTTTCCACCAACTTTCTCACAAGTGACTCAAATTTCCTTTGCCAGCATAGAAACCTAATTATGGCAGAGCAGATCCAGATCATATGAGGCCTATTTGCTCCTATAACAGTTTTCTGTTGTATCTCCACATTAGCTGCAGGAACTCTGGCTGGGACAACCCAGTGTAATGCTGTTAGCCCTGTCTTATGTGTTAGATTGGTGAACAGTAAACAAAAAACAGTAGGCCTCAGCTTCTGCCCACTGGGAAACACCAACTATTAGGACTGCCAAGTCCATGTAAGCGGTCAGGAAAAAAACAGAGGTCAGTATGACTAAAGAGTCATACGAGACATAAGTTTATCCAGAAATATATTTTTGATAATAAAATCAGAGTAAGTAACTAGAGTTGCTGACAGCTGGTCTGACAGCCTGACAGAGAAGCCACTGGTGTGAGGCAACCATCTGTAGAAACCTATAAATTAGAGCCCTCCAGAATCGATATTATTAAACACAGCAGCAGGGAGAAGACAATACAGACCACAACGCAAAGACTGCTGAGGATGTGGCTCAAGCCCTCAGATAGCCGCTGCATTACCAAACATTAGCCAGCTTCTCTCTGATGCAAAACAGCCTGTCTGACTGCACTGGAAAAAAAAGGCAAGCTACACGTATGAGAAATAATACCACCACCTAGTGGTAGTCTTTGGTATCATACTTCGACTTACAGTTTTTCCTCGATTGCTTTGACCTGTTTACTGTAAAGAAACTGGGATCCACTTGATCTTCATGAACACCTTCTTTGCACAGCAGAAGTCATCTCTTGCGAAAGTGTTCACACATTTTCATTGGGTTTACACATTTCTCACACCCTTTTGCAAAACAGTTACTGTAACACAGATGACAGATATCATTCAAAAACCCCATATTCTATTGGTTTTACCGTGCTAAACAAAAGGAAAACATCTTTTCATAGGTGGTAGAGATTCCTTGCATAAGTCTGAATCTCTGATACACCTGTGTGAAACTCCTTTGCACAATTCTTCAATCAGCAATCATTCATTATCCACAAGAGATGCCATGTCTGTTCTGTGTTCCTGAATGACACCTGTGTTAACTGTTTTGCTAAAGGGTGTGAGAAATGTGTGAACCCAATGAAAATGTGTGAACACATTCGCAAGAGATGACTTCTGCTGTGCAAAGAAGGTGTTCATGAAGACCAAGTGGATCCCAGTTTCCTTAACAGGTCAAAGCAATCGAGAAAAACTGTAATAAGCACATGGTCATTAACAAGCCTCAGAGACCTAAATCACAGCTTGATGGTCTGCCACCGTCAACTTCAAGGCACCTAATCAACCCTAACCCTAGCGCCTTCCAGGCTTCCAGCTCTGCCTTGAAGTCGGTTGTGGGGGCCCAAAAGACCATATGACTAAATCACTGGCTACTGCTTTTTTAACAGAATGGGTAAAATAAATATCAAGTGTTTATGCGCAACTCGGATGTGGTCATATTTCAGATCTGTAAAATAAATGTGCCACAGTCACACAAACTGTGATGACAAAGAACACATGACCCGTAAGATTATGCGGTTCATAAATACATGAAAACTAAATAAGTTAAAGGTGAGGGAAATGAGTCTAATCCAACACATACTTTGCAAACTTCAGCTAACTGCTCTCCTATCCTTCCATTCTGTTTGTGCACCCACAAAAGTGGCACGTAGTAAACATGTAGGGGAGTATACTGACTCGATTTAAACTGCAATATCGGTAACTTTTTACAGTAAGAAGGCACATTATCTTCTGTTTTATAATCAGTTAATTGTCTGATTATAAAACAGAAAAACATCCTTTGAGTCTCACCTGGTGCTCTCCTGAAGTGGGACATATGTAAGGGTGACTAAAGGGCAGAGCAGTGGCACCTCACCATGGTTGCTGCATCTGCTGGGCAGCTTCTCTGGACAGGGAATAAAAATTCAACAGTTTCACCCTTTTCAAGGCAAGTCACAGATGTCTTATCATATTCATTGCAAATGGACTCCTCTTAAAAGCCATTTATTCGCCTTATTCACCCGGCGGCCAGAACGAGGCTACAGGGTACACTTGCCATCACACCTCAGTGCAGCAGACGCACAGTGCACAGCAGCACTCCGTTTGCAAACTGCCAAAAAAAAACTCACTGAAGAAGAGGAAGAACAGGCCAGCGAACCCTTTCTTCTTTTTCGGTGAGCTTTTTTTTTTGGCAGTTTGCAAACGGAGTGCATTACCATCACCATCTGCTGGAATGAGGTGTAATGGCAAGTGCAGCCTGCAGCCTTACTCTGGCCGCCGGGTGAATAAGGCAAATACTGTAATATGTATACTTTATTGATCCCCAGGCGAAATTCAAGAAATTCAGTAGTGTCTGATCTGCTAAATCAAATACAATTTGATAGACAGGTTGCCATGGAAACAGATTGTGAACTGATGAGTGTTGTCCTACAGGTTGACCCCTAGACTTCAGAGGCCATAATGTCTGTGTGTGTGTGTGTGTGTGTGTGTGTGTGTGTGTGTGTGTGTGCGTGCGTGTGTGTGTGCGTGCGTGTGTGTGTGCGCGTGTGTGTGTGTGCGCGTGTGTGTGTGCGAGTGTGTCTGTGTGTGTGTGTGTGTCTGTGTGTGTGTGTGTGTGTGTGTGTGTGTGTGTGTGTGTGTGTGTGTGTGCGTGTGTGTGCGAGTCTGTCTGTGTGTATGTGTGCGCGTGAGTGTGTGTGTGTGTGTGTGTGTGTGTGTGTGTGTAAACCGCAGGGCATCAGGTGAAAACAGTTAGAGTGATGAAAACATCATCAGCATCTAATCATCTCCAGGCCATCACACATGCTGAGGACTGACCATAATCACAGTGAACGGGCAGGGCTTGGGGGTGCGGGAAAATGACAATCTCATCTGAGTGAAAAACATGGCAAATCCTGGCACATCACCACACGCACACACACACGCACACACACGCACACACACACACACACACACACACACACACACACACACACACACACAGAGTCCAATCTCCCCAGCTGCCCTACAAACCCACTTCTTAATCCTAAAGCTGTTCAGAGCAGGATGGTCACCTCCCTCCCCCGTACTACTAACCCTACAGCTGGCAGCCTGTGGTCTGAGCTGGACTCTCTCTCTCTCTCTCTCTCTCTCTCTCTCTCTTTTTTTCTCTCTCTCTCTCTCTCTCTCTCTTTCTCTCTCTCTCTCTCTCACACACACACACACAAATCTTTCAGGAAAAATGTAGACCTATAGGCATCCAAATTACTTCCTGATAGGAAAGATATGCAAAACACATGTTACAGATACAACATTTGTCGCGTGGTCAAATAAAAATAGGTAAAGTGTTATTGATGATGACAGTGACGGCACTGCAGAGTGCGCTAACCGCGCGAGTACCTGCCGTGGCCGAGCATGGGAGGAGGCGCACAAGATTAAAATGTTTCGTCGTTAATGTAGTGAAATATATTCCATAATCATGACGTTTTAATGGAGACGATTGGAACAAGGGCAGCCTCGGGCTGTACCATCAGCTACGAAACATGAAACACGCCAATCCTTTCACATAGGTGGGTGTTGCCTGAACATTGCGGAGAGAAAAGTTTTTTTTCTTCTTCGGGCGATATCTGCAACCCCTCCTCTTCCCTAAAACTCCGCTCAGACTCTTAAAAGCTTGGGGTTTGCATTCTTTCAGAAACGTCGTCATGGTACCTGTCTGCCTCATTTCAATCCAACCCCATCAAAAGCCCATATAAACCCCTTTAGACTAATCACCATGATCATTCCCTCTCAAATCGAGGAATTTGTGGAAATGTAAGTAGGCGCGCCCCCGCCGTAGAGCAGCATCAGCAGCAGTATGTGAGGATGCGCGCTCCCGTCTCCACCGAGAGCTCCTCGTTCACCATCCCGGCCAGGAGAGTTGGAGCAGCCTGAGCCAAAGTTGTGTGGAGCGGCAGTGAAGGGATGCGGTGGTGCCCACTAGGCAGGTGGACGCAGCACACGGTGTAACGGTAAAACAAGCGTACAACGGTGGGGCGACGAGACACCAACGGCAAGGATGAGCCTAAAAATGTTGTGCCCGAGCCTGCTTGTCCTGCTCGCGTGTCAGCTCTGCTCGTCACGTAAGTCTGCGATGCGGATTGCATCGTTTTTATGACTTTCACAATAATTGTATCCGCGTAATGCAGTGATGTAGGGATGTTATTTTCTAAATTAAGTCCTTAAATGCACTTTGATGTTTGCACCTTGGCCGGTACCAAACCCCAAATAATACTGAAAACTCAAACAATCAAATTGAAGAAACTAGTCCCTGTAAAACAAAACATCCATTTTGTCCATATGTTCTGGGTACTTTGTCGCCCGTATCTCGACCTGTGTGTATTTAAACAAGTAGAGCAGGAGTTCTACTATGCCTTCCTGGCGCGCGGCTCTGGCAGCGGCTCGCACGGGCTCTTTCTGCATTGCAGTGCTTCCTCGCGCCCGCATGGAAGTGTCTCCGCATGGGAAAGGTGCGCCTCGTGCACACCCGACGCAGGGGACAAGCTCGAAGGACGATCCTTGGTTCCATCTTTCGGCTCTTATTAGAGAGTATTTCGAGTCAATTTGTAGCCTATATGTTTAAAGTGACCGGACGATCATATCAGTTTTACATGTAGCCTATGTCTGTGCGTATGATGACCATCCCAAGGTGGTAGTCTACCACCCACGGACCCATCCTAAACGCAGCGGGGGGAAACCTGTCCGTGACTTTCACAACGCGCTCCTTATAACTCTTTTTGATTCAGTTAATGTATGACATTTCACAGGACACAGGTCGATGTAGTGAAAGCAACCTCAACCGTAATCGTCATCGCCATCTGCATCGTGATCTGTTTTATTTAATTAGTCCTAAAATGTGATGTAGCAAGGCCATGGCCAATCTGCCCCTCTCATACCTGGAAACACACACACACACACACACACAAACACACACCAGGAATACACACTCAAAGGTCTTGAAGTCTTGTTCTAAAAATTAGCTGCACTTAGTTGTTTCTTTCACAACATCTGTTGTGCTTTCCTTTTGTTTCTGTAGGTCCTAAATTGCTTATTGTATTGTTGTTGTGTATGGCTGGTTGAGTGAAGTGTGGTCCTAGTTTTTGGTGTTAATAGATCTATAGAGCAGCCTGCTATATTCTGTGTGCTGCAATATGCCGTGCCCGGTGTTTCTTTTTATAATACCAATATGCAAGGTGTAGTAGCTTAGCCCAGTAACCATAGTAACAACTGATTTTTTTAAACAACTAATCAGTGATGTTGTTTAATCACTTTGTTGTTTCGTGTTTCATGTGAGTGTTGTCTCTTGTGTGAATCCACAGTTTAAAATATGGATTGAGTGAGTGTATAAGAGGAGTGTTGACTCTCTTGAGATGATCCTTTATGCAAAAGCAGAACTATAAGCATCCCATGTAGCCCTACAGATTATCCCTATTCTTCTTATCCCCCCCCCCCCCTGCCTTCCCCCAACATATTTTCTCATCACTGCCTGATAGATTCACTCTCTGAGATTACATACTGTTGTGTTTGTGAGAGAGATCAGGAGATGGGAATATGGGGGCGGGGAGCGATCGACCTTGACTGCATTGTGTAGCACATGGACTCTTTCCTGGACAGAGAGTCCAGTCACCCCAGCTCAGCTGTACTCCCATTACTTTCCCCGCTCACCATCCAGTGGGCTTACACCCCTCAGTAAAGTTGTTCATTTCCTGTGAAATGTTTCATATAGTATCTTGAGAGTATACAGGGATGGATTACTGCACGGGCCTACCGGGCCCAGGCCCAGGGGCCCAAGGGGTCAGGGGGCCCTGAAGCCCAAGCCTTTGCATGGAATCATTGCCTCAATATCAACAAATCAGGATGTAGGCTATGAATCTGATTGAATTAAAGTATTGGCCATCCCCAATGCACCAGAATACAGGAAATCACATCAAACACACACCAACTCCCACCCCCCCCCCCCAAATACAAAAGTTCATAACCCGTCCATGTGAGTATACATCTATATGATGGGTATGGAGTTCAGTTTGTCCTGTGAGTTTGAGATTTGAATTTGCTGAATGTTGACCCATCTGATGGAATTTCTGAGTTGCTGAACTTGAGTTTGTGTAAAATTGTGTTGAGTTTGAATTGTCTGAAGAAGTTTGAAGCGTCAGCTCTGTTGTTCAATTCAAAGCTCTCACACATGGGATATTTTAATGGTCGGCGACATTCTAAATCATCTGCTTATACATCATTGTAATATGGGAAAGGACCGAGGTGGATTGAAATGGAAATAATCCTGGTGGGTTGCACCATAAGATTCCAATCTCATACACTTTTGTGGTATTCACAAATTGATCCTCATTGTCATCTTACTGTTTGTTCACTGTTTGTGCTAAAGACTCTGGTGCTCATACATGGTCCTGGGCCTGTAGATGGTAAACGAGCAGAGTGGCTCGGCCTCAGACCAAGTTATAAACAATCCCAGCCAATCAACACAGTGCTCACAGGAGCACGGAAGGGAGGGCTGTTATATGATTGACTGTTGAGCTCAAATATCAACCACCGTTGGCAAATCTCAAACCAAATCGTGGGCTGCATCCATAATGTACCAGTATATGGCCTTTTGGAAATCATATTCTGAAACCATTCAATTTTCTTGGCGATGTCTGTGTGACGTATGTGTTTAGTAAGCTGGATGAGAAGTGAGCACATAGAATTTGTACTGTGTGTGTGTGTGTGTGTGTGTGTGTGTGTGTGTGTGTGCATGTGTGTGTGCATGCGTGTGCGCGTGTGTGTTGTGTGTGTGTGTTGTCAACATAGTCAGTACACATGGGGGGAAAGGGTGCACTGGTGCTGAAAGCTGTTCTATTCCCAAGCTGACGCAGGTAGCAGGATATGTTTTTGGTGATCCACTCCCCCTTCCTCTCTCTCTCCTCAGACATCCTCGGTTGCACCGCCTTTCCTTCCCCTGTGAATTATTCATGTGTCAGCCTGCAGAAGCTGCTTTGAGCTCACACACTACACACCACACCCTGCTCAGATGCTCCACCAGACACGCACACACGCGCGCACGCACGCACGCACGCACGCGCGCACACACGCGCGCACACGCACGCACGCACACACACACACACACACACACACACACACACACACACACACACACACACACACACACACACACCAGCAGGGCTCCTCTCACCTGATCCTGACCTCACCCATTATGATCCAAGGCATTTGAACTGATCCAGGATCAGATGTGTGGTGCCTTTCTACCTGATGGCTGCTGTCCTCCATGGGTCCTCCTTTAGCATTTTAATGTTACACCATCTCCATACTCCCCTTGTGACTAAGAGCCCCGTCTTCTCTGCCCCCCTCCCAACAGTGTCCCGGCATCCCACTCCTCCCTCACTCACCTCCCTGACTTTGGCAGTCAGAGACCGAGCCTGAAACTGCAGTGCTTTAGCTACAGCAGGGGCGAAGATATTCTAAACGGTGTGAGATACGCCACTGGCAGCGGAATAAGATGGATGAGCCGTGGCTCAGGCACTGGGAGATCGCTGAGTCAGCCTGGCTCAGGAAGAGAGAGAGAGAGAGAGAGAGAGAGAGAGAGCGAGGGATGGAGAGGGAGTAGGAGGTAGAGCGAGAGAAGAGAGAGAGAGAAAGAGAGAGTATACGCTACTGCCTGCACGCTTCAGCGCTCACTCAGCACAGGGCGCTCTCTGGCCACCCCGTTGTTGCTGGCGCTTTAAGCCAGCCGTGACTCTCATACTGAACACCAAGCACAGCACAGCACAGCACAGCACAGCACAGAGGCTTTTGGAAGCCCTGCAAAGGACTGAGGAGGGAGGGCAGAGAGGAGGAGGTGGGAAACAAAGAGGAAGAGAGAGAGAGAGAGAGAGAGAGAGAGAGAGAGAGAGGGAGCCCCTGGAGACATTTCATTTCGGAATAGATGTGAGCCAGCAACATGGCAGTGCCCTTGAATGAGGTGAGAGGATTGAGAAGACAGAACGGGAGAGGGAAAAGAAGAGACAGAAAGATGGTAGGAGAGGGGATCTAGGAAGAGAAAGCCAGGAGAGAGAGAGAGAAAGAGAAAGAGAGAGAAAGAGAGAGAGGAAAGAGTAAGAATATGAAACATGATGACGCACTTGCCAGTGAGCTTTGAAAAGGCAAAAAGGGAGGGGAGTTAAAGAGCTGCTAATTGAGTGCTGAGATCCAGTGAGAAGATGAAACAGGTGCACAGAGTGACATGGAGACAGTGACAGAGAGAGTGACAAAGAGAGAGAGTGACAAAGAGAGAGAGTGAAAGAGAGAGAGAACATGTTAGAGTGGGAGCTTAAGTGGGCTTCTGCATTCTACTGGCTGAATGAAATCATGTGTGTGCATCATGTTTAATGCAGTATATTGGAGAATGTATTAGTGGAGTGAGTAGAGTCTGGTTTATTGGACAGAAGGTAAGCAGAAATCACAGTGTTTATGTGAGGTGCAGAGTAGATGCTTTCTCTTGGTACGTTCTGCAGAGCTTAGTGACCATGGAGTCTGGACCCCAACATAAAGGGGTGGTGACAAGACAGGTGTGAAGGATCAGGAGTGAGTAGCATGACTCAGCCCAACAGATTTCAAGGTTTTTTTCACCCATAGCATTCAAATGGGGTCCAAGGGGGAGTGGACCTTTTGCATGTTTGGTCCTCAAACCAAACCTCATGCACACTCTCAACACATCATCCTCTGCTGTCACATTCAAGTAACGCAGGTGAATTTTGTAACCAAGTGTAGTTGAAATAAGTCAGTGCAAAGCACTGAGGACATGCTGTTGTAAAGCCCAGTCTAATAGTCTTTGTCTGGAACAAATCTGGATTTCAAGAGTTGACTGCCTTTACGTCTGTTCAGTTCTCAGCTCTGGCTAACAGAGAGGCT
>NW_027468774.1:18511100-18541100 GCF_046254945.1 Alosa pseudoharengus | reverse complement strand
CACAGAACCAGGAACCTGAGATCCGGCTAGCAAATGGAAAGGTACCACATTCAGTTTCTCAAAACAGCTGAGCCGTACAAGTACAACGCTTATTGGACACTGGACCTAAAATGTGATTGTCCTGAAGATTGGTCACACTGGTTACACCAGCGAGCAACCACACTGGTGATGGTCTGATAGATCTGAAAAATTATATAATTGATATGATATGATAATGATATGGTTATTGATATGATATGATAATGATATGATTATTGATATTGAAAGGTGATTGAACACATACTGTATGTGTGTGTAGGTCAAGCTGTCAAGCTGTCCAGCAAAGCTTGACCTAACATATCATGATGTCAGCTAACTAGTTTAGTACTGTTCTGAAACTTGTGCTACAACACCATTGACAGAATGTGACCAATGAGGTGTCTGCATGTCAAAAAGCATAGTACATTCAATAATAATACATTCAATAAGCACAGTTCCAGTTATTGATTTGTGGACCTCACCCATGTTCCTGTGTGACCGTTTCCCTCAGACAAAGATGCACTACACGTGCCGCGACCTGCTATGGAGGCCCGTGACCTTCATTGGGCCCAACAACTACCTGCAGGTGCCCGGCTTCTACCGCAAGGACCGGCTGGCCGTTCGCTTCAAGTTCCGCACGTGGGACTACACTGGCCTGCTCATGTACACCCGCTTCGCCGATGACCTGGGCTCCCTGGAACTGGGCCTGAGCGAGGGCCAGGTCAACATCACACTCTTCCAGCCGGGCAAGAAGAGGCTCAGGTTCGCCGCAGGTGAGTGCTCGGGGAGGGGTGGGGGATGGAAAGACGACGGATCTGATAATCAACCATCACATCATAAGCCCAAAGTGTTATTTCGGGGGGTGGGGTGGGTAGTGGCCTTTAGTTGCAACAGGACATGGAATGGAATAAATGGAAGAAGGGTTGGGAACTGACCGTGGGTCAGAATCAAATCCGGTTGCCTGTGGGAGTGTAGACCCAAATGTGGTAGGATGCTGCCGCCTGCGCCACAACATTCCATCACACCCTCTGTTCTTTAATCTGAGGTGTCATTGATGAGCAATGATCTTCAGATCATCCACTGTACAAACCTCATTATGAGTCTATTGTAATCAGCCACATTCCCCACAATTTACTGTATTACAGAGTTGATTTAAAGGAGGAGGAAGTAGACTGCTAAGACAATGAGAGATGAGAGCTGAAGAAGAGCCTTTGTTATGCCCTCAGTCCCATGGCATGACTGTCAAACGGAGGGGGCACTGAGCCGCCATGGTCTGCTGCCCTTCCTTGGCAGCAGCGAGAAAAATAAGTCCTGTTTGTTTGGGGAGGAGGTGGAGGACACCCACGCGTCTCTCTCTCTTGCCCACAGGCTACCGCTTGAACGATGGCTACTGGCACACAGTGGACTTGGCAGCCAAGGACAACCTGCTGTCGGTGACCATAGATGAGGACGAGGGCTCACCGCTGAAGATTACCAACCCGTTCATGGTGCGGACGGGTGACCGCTACTTCTTTGGGGGTGAGTGAGCGATGGGGGTCCGTCGGAGTGGTGAGCTAAAAGAGAGCTTTAGTGGAGTTCTGCTGGGGAGAGAGATTACTGTAGAGAGCATATGACTCATTCCTGAAGGATTCATTCCTCACACACACACACACTCACTCACTCACACAGCCACACACACACACACTAACACACAGACCCACACACACCCACACTGCTGACCTGGCAGCACACCTACCTATACCCGCACTTGCCCAAAACAAGGAGAGATGTCTGACCTATTTGTAATACTTATGACATTGAAATTGAAAGTAATCGGAAAATCTATGGAAGCGACCAATTGTTTTTCAAGAGAGACAAATCGGAGCACTTTGTCGTTGGCTGGCAGGTTGTCCAAAGACCAATAACACGGGCCGGTGCGTGACGAAGCTCAACACCTTCCACGGCTGCATGCAGCAGATATTTGTAGATGACGAACCGTTTGACATCGACATCATGCTGCAACGGAAATGGGCCCGCTACACAGAGCTACTGCTAGGCACCTGTGGCATAACAGATAGGTGTGTATATGTGTGTGTGTTGTGTATGTGTGTGTGTGTGTGTGTGTGTGTGTGTGTGTGTGTGTGTGTGTGTGTGTGCGTGTGTTTGTGTGCGCGTGTTTGTGTGTGTGTGTGTGTGTGTGTGTGTGTGTGTGTGTGTGTATTGATGAAAAGAGATTGAAATTAATGGAAATAAAGGGTGAAGGATGACACAGATACCGAAAAAAAACAATCTAGAGACATAGAGCTTGTCTGGGCTGCCTGTGCAAGAAAGACCGAATTGAAGACAGGATAGGGAACAGACTGTCCTCTTGAGAATAGCACAGGTATCATGTGTGAGAGCATGTGTGCATACTGTATGTGCTTGTACCTGTGCTTTAGCAAGGGACGCAGACCACATTACAGACCATATCCTCCTCCATATGATCTATAATGTGATGGATATGACAGTCATCACTTCATTCCACCCCCTCCTGTGTACTTCAGGTGACAGGGTCATGGCTCATAAGTGCAGAGATGTATGTTAATGCTGCTGGAAGAAGCCTGGTCCTCCACGGGCACTGACGCTCACGGGAGATTTACTGCCGTCTGCCTGAGGTGTCTGTGCGTAGCTAAATGCATGGGAGGCTTCGCCGCCGCCACATAAGACTGATGTCAACCCACTGTGCTTACGGTGGCCTTAAGCTAAGGTTCGGAACTAGCAATGTGAATATTTCCTGACTGTGTTTTTGGAGAGTGCTAAAGCTAGCCTCTTTGGTCATTAATCACACAGCAGGAGGAGCGGGGACGAGGAGAAGCTGCATTGTTAATGGGTTCACAGGGAAAGGGCATCACAAGGCAGCTCTTGTTTTTGCCAGTTGAGTCCAAAGGACAAACGGCAACATTAACCATTGGGATTTTCATTCTAAATCCTTTCCTGTAAGAAAAAGGACAGAACACCAGCGATGTGTTTATCATGGTCCTAACATGGCTGAGTGAATGTGTGATATGTACTTGAGGAGGCTTACAGGCTGAATGCTTGGTCTCAGTCCGGTTTGGGCCAGGGGAATGAGGGCCCTGAGAAGATTAAGAGTGCTGTCTAATGTTCAATTAGTAGACAAGTGCTATTTCAAGAAAAAGTCCTTGTATATTGCTCTAGAGGCATTTCTTAGTAAAAGTTGGGAACAGGACTTTTTTTTATCATAACATGTGCTGAATCCAACTAGCCCTGTTCCCATGCAGAATTTTGAGTTTTTTTTACCATCTAATTAGCATAAACAAAATGGCTGCCAAAATGACAGTTTGTGCACTTTCTCATGTAAATAAATTAACATTGTTCACATGTGTGCATAAATCTCCCTTGGGCAATACATCAAAAGTTAAGGCTATGAAAAAAATAAAACAACGAAGCTAGCATCAAGCTAGCACAGGGCTCGAATTCTCTTTTTGTCTTTAAGGGGGTCTCTCTATCTCATAAAAAGTTGGCACACCCCGCGCATAGCCTATCAAGACGATACAATGAAATAGCCTAGGCGCAAGTGGCGCTTTTGCGCAGTACAGTATATGTGCACGGTAGGCCTAGGCTTTACCTTGACACACGCACACAACAGACATAGTTCTAATTTTTCATAGAAATTGATTACTTTTAATTAATTTCAACATATTATTGATTGTAATAGTCCATATCTCATTTCAATTTCACAATACAAAGAAATAGACTAAACGATTTAGTCTGTGCCATTCTCAATTTCACAAAGTAACTCATTTAAACCAGACCACCGTCTCAGGCTATCCTCAGTGTCAAACACAATAATGCATGTAGTGTAACAATACACAGGTGAAAAAGCACTAACTGGCAGAAATGAATAAAGCCAGCCAAACTATGTTCTAGTAGGCTAATGTGTTGAACCGTGGAAAATTAATAGACGAACAATTTTGGAGTTTGCACTGAGATATTGTCGGGTAGCCATTGAATATTCTGACATCAGAGATTGCTAACAGGTGTTTCAAAATAGCTGGGAACTTTCCGGAGCTAGATCATCAGACAACACATTGTAGGCTGCATTATGAGCCATAATTTATGGCTTTGTCAATCAACATAGAATAGGTGAAGCGCAAGTTCAACAGCAAACAGGACTTTTCAGCACGTATCAAACCACGTAGGCTAGCTCAATGAACGTCTATGCAAATAGACAAAACACTCACATCAAAGCAGTGACTTCTTCAGATTTGCGAGTGCTGTCAAATCGATACGGTTTGCTCATATAGTCTAGTGGTGTGGTGGTGAAGTGTCATGCTGCGTTCAAGAGCGTAGTGTAGGTCTACGTCCCATAGTAGCCTATATTTTAATTTAACGTCTTTAAAGGAGAATTCCAGTGTGATATTGACCTAAAGTGTATTGAAACATGATACCGAGTGTGAATGTATGTCTCATAGCCTATCTCGGCTTGTCCCCTGCACTCCAAAATCTGGCGCTAGTTAGCCGATGCTACCAACAGCTTTTTCAATTGTGGTGCTTCGGCATCGGGATAGCCATGCAAATAAATCACTGTTTTACACCATTTACGAGGCTCAATGTATCTCCACACTTCATTGGTAGACTTCCGAGGGCCCTGACATTTAAAACGAGACATTGAGAACTTTGAAAAAGCACTGGTAGTTTACTTACAAGACGATTTATACAGACAGTATCTTCACGAAGTTTAGCGTTTGCAGCCATCTTGAATTTAGTCACGATAAGTGGAGCGATGAGTAAGAATGAACAGGTATGATAAGGGATCAGATTCCAAAAATAATTCAGTGGAAATGCATGGATTCTAGTTGCTGCTACTGGAAGAAACTGGAATCCATGCATTTCCACTGAATTATTTTTGTGTGGAGATACATTGAGCCTCGTAAATGGTGTAAAACAGTGATTTATTTGCATGGCTAGCCCGATGCCGAAGCACCACAATTGAAAAAGCTGTTGGTAGCATCGGCTAACTAGCGCCAGATTTTGGAGTGCAGGGGACAAGCCGAGATGGGCTATGAGACATACGTTCACACTCGGTATCATGTTTCAATACACTTTAGGTCAATATCACACCGGAATTCTCCTTTAATGGTAAGAGATCGCGCAAGGGGCTCCCAATTCCCAATGTTCCCCGGGTCCTATGTTCCCCGCTATTTGTATGGGACCGGGGAACATAGGACCCTTTTTGTAGAAAAGGGTCCTATGTTCCCCGCCTTGTATCTGACCACGGAAATGGCATGGGATATGCTTGCGAGTGCACATTTCGTGCACAAACGGTAGCAAAGTGTATTTTTCTATCAATGTTGCTTGCCGTAGCACACCAGGTAGACCTACACATACGCGCACGGTGCAATATTGACACAAGCCAGAAGGGCGATTTTCCTAACTTCCACGTTGAGTATAGCGGAGTAAAAGAATAGATGAAGAACATTTTTTATAACATAGGCCTACAATGGTTTTACTTGTGTAGTGCTTCTTTACTGAATATAACGAGTTCAAAGTTAACATTCTAGGTAACTTCGCATTGTCCGCTTCAGCACTAAATTGAGGACAGCAACACACACGAGCTGCACCTCTCACAGAAGAAACGCGCTACAACTACATGCCTTTTTAAGTTGATATTTAATTGGTTTGTTTTGTTCATTTTTCCGTTCAGGGGGGACTGCGCGTTGCTCCGAAGCCCCTTTGGTCTGACTCGTCAATAATCCAAAAATGTCCCTTTGGGTCTACAGCCCAGTAGTTTGATATCTCTTTGTTCCATTAAAATTAATCCCATTCTTCCGACAGCTCAACCAAAGGCTATTTTAGATCACCTCCTTCACCTCTTGTACAGTAAGAATCAACAATGACATGCCAAGTGCAAAGACAATGACAAGCTTGGGACTGAAGCCATGCAGACTCGGATAGATTTAACAGTGTTTCTCAAACTTTTTTTCTGGGGACCCACTTTTTAAAAATGACCCCCCCTCAGGTTTTTGACTTTGTTGCTTTCATGGGAGCCAGTCCTCACTATGGGAGCTCGGCTCCCTCTGGCTCCCACATAATTCGAGCCCTGAGCTAGCATCATATCATTGATACCAAATGGGAAAGATGGCCACTGTTTTTATTGTGATGTAGCATTTATTGAGTAAAGGAAACAAACTAAATAGTCAGAACAAGTTAGTCATTCTGTCTTACAATATAATATTTCTGGTGAACACTGACCTGTTATTTTGTGTATTTGAGTATGTCCATATAAGAACATCACCATCATGCTGGTGGCAGCAAAAGGCCTATATCTTAAACCATCAACATTTACATGTCCATGTAAACAAGTTTAAAGCGATGGTTCGGAGTAATTTCACCCTAGGGTCCTTTGCACCATGACCCCGAGCCAAACACGACCAAGGGAAAACAGGTTCTGGGAGGGTGTTTGGCTCGGGGTCATGGTGCAAAGGACCCTAGGGTGAAATTACTCCGAACCATCGCTTTAAGGACTGAAATTTCACCAAACTAAATTTTCTTTTGATTTATTTATACAGAATTGAGACAAATTAACAAACAAACATTAGTTTAGAACAGATAAAGAAAATAAACACAGTAAACTTGCCCTAAAATTACCTTGTTAAATTGGACATAACATTAGCTGAATAATAACTAAAACATGAACTGCATGGCATATAAAAGTGAATGTTATTTAAACAATGGTACGACAAGATTCTCCAATATGATCACAACAACATGCAGACTCACCACTCTCTTCACCCCAAGCCTAACACTGACTCCAGCATAGGCCCAGGCAGTCTTCTGACCCCAGGGCTGCCCTGTAGAGCTCTGTAGAGCATACATCCACCCTCTCCACTGTCCCCACCCTAACCCTCACATTGACTCCAGCATAGGCCCAGCTCCACGCCTAACCCTAGTGCTGCCCTGGGCCCCAGGAACCCATACCTCAGACCTAACCCTAACCCCAACCCTAGCCCTATCCCCAACCCTAGCCCTAACCCCAACCCTATCCCCAACCTATCAGCCTGCTGCCTGTGGTGTCTAATTCTGATTAACTAATTCAAACTCAGAAGGATTTTGACAAAGCGAAAGAATACTGAAGAAGTGTAGCTTTAATGCATTCCAGAGCATGGGTTCCCGAAGCAAGCTGGCTCTACCATCTTGGTTTTAGGCTTTATACCCTGTCTTCACATGGCATCATTTGTTTTTCTCACTCAGAATATACAGAATATCCTCTATTTCCTTCTCCATACATGCTAATACATAGTCTAGTTCTTCCATCTATTTGCTTCTTTTTGATGTCTAACCTTGCTGACCATACATTCCTAATGGCTTGCTCATCTCTCTTAGTGCCAAGCCTTATTTGTGTGGCTAATATTAGTCCTCTGCCATCCCCAGGAACTGCCACCAGCCTGCCCCAGCCACAGGCAAGATGGACTGAAAGGATCTGGTCATATTCTGAGGCTGCCAATATTCGATCAGTCATTTTCATTGTTGAGACCATGGAAAGTCTAACCTTTGAGTTCACTTCTTGGCAGAACATGCAGGCATTCCAGTTCATGGTCACAACAGAACTCCTTGTCTTCACGATCCTCAACACAGAGAAGCAATTGACAGAGTGCTTGTTGTCCAGAACACAGAACAGCACTTGGTCTCCAGAATGTAATAGAAATAGAAAGTAGAATAAAAAAAACCTCTTGGATAACTCCGAACTCAATTCACATGGCCACGCCAAACAAATGACTCTCGCATTTTAGATATTCTGTTTGTCCATTTGAAATATAAGGACAAAAACAGATATTTTCATGACTACAATGCGAAATAAGTATCTTAATTTCCACCCAAATAAACGTTCTATACTCGTTAATTGATGTCGCGCAAGATCTAAAGTTGTCCTATGTTCCCAAGGTCCTATGTTCCTAGGGTCCATGATCTCCTTTTCAATTTTCTGTTAACACACATTGAGCTGAGGAATGCTCAATGCAAACATCGCTACGATGGAGGGGTGTGAGGAACTGGTGATGCGTTGGGCAACCGGTGATGCAGAGGCAGAGCAGTTTCCATATCATACTGTGTGCTAGCTTTTGACTTCCTGAAGTCTACAATGAGCTCTTTGGTCTTTTTGGTGTTGGGAGCCAGGATGTTGTCGTTGCACCACAATGTTAGGTGCTGCACCTCTTCCCTATAGGCCGTCTCATCATTGTTGCTGTTGAGACCAATCACTGCAGTTTCATCTGCAAACTTGACAATGGTGTTAGAGCCATGTACAGGTGTGCAGTCGTAGGTGAAGAGGGAGTAAAGGAGAGGGCTCAGCACACGCCGGTGTTCAGGGTGAGGGTTGAGGAGGTGATCTAACTGCGGTCTGTTGGTCAGGAAGTCCAGAATCCAGTTACAGAGGAAGGTATTGATGCCCAGTTCACTGAGTTCACTGGAGGGGATAATGATGTTGAATGCTGAACTGAAGTCAATGAACAGCATTCTCACATAGGTGTTGCTATTGTCAAAATGGGACAGGGCGGAGTGAAGTGCTGTAGAGATGGCATCCTCCGTGCTCCTGTTCTGACGGAAGGTGAATTGGAAGGGGTTCAGTGAGGGTGGTAAGCAGGTCTTGAGGTGGGCCAGGACCAGCCTCTTGAAGCACTAGTTATTATATAGTTATTCATCTAGTTATTAATTCACAGGACATTCAATTTTACTAACACAATGGTTATGAAGAAATATGTATATGTAACTGACTCATGCCGAGACTACATACATTACCAATTCGCTTCCAATACCCCATTGTAGAGGACTAATTTAGCTCGTAGATAACACACACACTTACCATAACCTCCAATGAGAAAGCGTTACTAGCTATCTGTGGAACTTCAGTATAACCAAAGATCCTTGATTGCTCCGCTCTGGTATAACATAGCCAATTATCTCTTCTTAGTTATAGGGAATACGTTTGTGGGGGAAGCCGTGGCCTACTGGTTAGCGCTTCGGACTTGTAACCGGAGGGTTGCCGGTTCGAACCCCGACCAGTAGGCACACTGAAGTGCTCTTGAGGAAGGCACCTAACCCCTCACTGTGCCGGGATTAGTGTGTGCTTCACCTCACTGTGTGTTCACTGTATGCTGAGTGTGTTTCACTAATTCACGGATTGGGATAAATGCAGAGACCAAATTTACCTCAGTAGTAGTATAAGAGTATATATACTTATACTTGTATTTCAAGTGATATAATTAAGGTACGACTTATGTTTATGTTATAACATCCACAAACATGTCAGTCATTGATCAAATTTAATTGAGACATAGTCAAATTAATCTGACAATGTAAACCACTATACAGATTGTACATGAAAATGTTTGTCATATATGGATTCCCAAGAGTTCAAGCTTTTAAATGGTGTATAATATTATTATGCTACATACCAATATGGTGCATACAATTTTTTACATTTCATCACTACACATCTTTCTTGACCCTCAAAACATATGTCTCATTCATCAAATATGCTCAGTCATAAAGTTTCAGCAATTTGTTTTTTCAAAGGTTTTTTCAGATAATTAGCATAGGCAAAATAATAGATTTTTTTTCACAGCCTGTATCCTTGATTTATTGGCCAAGGGAGATGTCTGAGATGCACACATGTGAACAATATGAATTTATTTAGAAATAAAGAAAGAGCCCAAACTCGCCATTTTGGCAACCATTTTGTTTATGCTAATTATATGGTAAAAATCTAAAAATTTCAGCTTGGGAATAGGGCTAGTTAGATTCAGCACACCTTAATTATGATAAAACGTACTGTTCCCAGCTTTTACTAAGAAATGCCTCTAGGATGCACATATCTCAAAAATAGGGAGGGGTGGTGGGGCTTACGTGACCTCACAGTGAGTGAATGATTTAATTTGATTTCCTGCCACGCCCTTGGTATCCTGACTTGAGCTCCCGTCAGTCTGGTAGTGACAAGGTCCTCCATGGTCACAATGGGTTCTGTCTCTACAGGTGTACACCGAACCCGTGTGAGCACGAGGGTCGATGTATTCAGTCCTGGAATGACTTCCTGTGCGTGTGTGAAAACACAGGATACAAAGGAGAAGTCTGTCACAACTGTGAGTATCACACACACAGAAAAATGCCACTGATTCTGATATGCCACTAGAATAAGACAAGGAATGATGACAGCATCTGTGAACCTGTCCTCTCTCCCTGTCTCTGTTCATCAGCTGTGTACAGGGAGTCCTGTGAGGCGTACCGACTCAACGGGAAGTACTGGTCAGGGAACTACACCATAGATCCAGACCTGAGTGGACCGCTGAAACCCTTCATGGTCTACTGCAAGATGACCCGTGAGCATCAGACGAGCTAGGGTTGTCACCGCTGTAGCGGTGTTAAAGCATCTGTGTATTTCACCAGGATATAATGCACCATTTATACATGAACATATAGAATTTATATGGCAACTTGACTAAGAGAGAAATTAACCATTAAACTTTTTTTAGAACTTAGAGGCAGTAAGTCAGAGCTCAATAGTGACATAAGAAGTCAGAAATCAGTAGTACCAATAGAGCCACCAGGATTGCAATTAGTCAGTGACAGTCTGCAAAGTCCACAGCTCAGTGAGTTTGGTCACTTCTGATTTCTCTTTTCTCTCATCTCTTCTGAATCTGATTTTAATTTCTGAACAGCATTCAAATCTTGGACGATAATTGAGCACAACCGTATGGAATACACAAAGGTATCTGGCTCCACTGTAGACCGGCCATACATAGGGGAGGTCCGGTATGTGAACGCCAGCTGGGATGAGGTCACTGCTCTGGCCAACACGTCCCTGTACTGCGAACAGTGGATCGACTTCTCGTGCTACAAGTCCCGCCTCCTCAACACACCCAGTGAGTGCCTGAGTGGCTAGTACCAGTGCCACTCTTCATTCTGATAACACTTTACTTGAAGACTTAAAACATCATCTCTAAAGATTCAAGTTCAGTATGTAAAATTGTAGTTGAACGATTACTAAACATCACCATAACCAAATCCAACCACTAACCTTAACCATAAATTATAGTTAACAGACTGTCAACAGCTACTTTGAGCATCTCTAGCTAGTCTGTGGGCAAACTATCCATGTAAAGAGTGACCCCACATTCCTGCCTGATGGTCTAAATAGTTTCCTTCCTGACTGGCTTGCTTGCTTTGCCAAAATGTTTCTTTCTGTGTAATGTTAAATCCACATTAGTTAGTTCAACAGAAATGACCCATGTTATGTAGTATAATGGCAAATAAACATGTCCTGATACAATGGTTTCCTTCCCATTCTTTGTCAGATGGGAGGCCATACAGCTTCTGGATTGGTCGCAATAATGAGAGTCATGAGTACTGGGGCGGAGCCTTCCCAGAGAGCGGGAAGTGTGGCTGTGCCATCAACCACACCTGCACCGACGCCAAGTTCCAGTGCAACTGTGACGCAGACTATCGCCAGTGGTGAGAGAGAAAGAGATAGAGAGGAGAGGAGAGAAGAGGAGAGGAGGAGGAGATTGAGATAAGGCTTATGTGAGTTATTAAGAGAGTTATGTCTTGAGGGTTTTAGTGCTCAATAGCGTGACTGTGTGACCTGTAGGTACTCAGATAAGGGCTACCTGATGTTCCGGGACCACCTACCCGTCAGGAAGATCGTTATTGGCGACACCAATCGCACCGGCTCAGAGGCTCAGTTCAGCCTGGGGCCGCTCCGTTGCCATGGAGACCGTAAGTCATGGAACTCACTAGGGGTGGAGGTATTTTAACCTCATAAAATCAGCCACCACAAAATAAATATATATATAGAATCAGACTCATCATGGGCTGTAGTATCATTGTAGTGTAATTGTAGATCATAAAAAGCATCAAAACTTGATTGGTAGTTTTAATATGTTGTAATTGCTGTAGGCTTGATGTATGTTTTATGCTCCCTTTAGGAAGCATCTGGAACACCATCGCCTTCACCAAGCCCACCTACATCACTTTCCCCACGTTCGTCCCCGGCCCCAGCGCTGACATTACGTTCCACTTTAGAACCTACCGCTCCAGTGGTGTGTTCGTAGAGAACGCAGATGACCACCACCGCAACTTCATCCGAGTGGAACTCAACTGTGAGTAAACCAGCACACCAGGGACAACAAATCAGCAAAATCTTAGTTCTCACAGATACATTAGAAAATCAGGGAGACCTCTTTAAAGATTTGCTGACATGAAATGTGTTGACTGTTATGGCTGGCAGTATTGTAGGTCAGAAAAAAAACAACATATATTTCCACATTTTTTGTATCACAACATATGTTTTCGTAAGTGGATTTAGCTGCTGTTTACTTCTCATCAATAATCCATCCTCCTCTTTACACCCACACCTCTCTAATCTCCACCTCAGCCACCCAAGAGGTGATATTTGTGTTCATGGTGGGTGACGGCATACAGAACGTGACGCACCGCTCGCCGCGACCACTCAATGACAATGAGTGGCACTACGTGGAGGCCGAGCTCAACGTGAAGATGGCACGCCTAAAGGTGGACTTCTATCCGGCTGCCATCCGGAAGTTTCCAGGCCAGACCTATGTTAACATGCAGTTCTCTCAACCACTGCTTGTAGGTGCGTTGATTGAATGAACTGGCTATAATTGACAGCGGTGCGTTTCCATAGACAATGTGTTCATGATTATGAATGTACAACGGTTTGGTTTGTTTTAATTCTGATTCCGATTCCGATTCCGATTCAATTCCGATTCAATTCTTGTGAAGGTGCTGCCAACCACACACTGAGGCCTTTCCTGGGCTGTATGCGGGGCTTGCGGCTCAATGGTGTACCGGTCGACTTGGAGGGAAAGGTGGACGAAGAGGTGGGGATCCGGCGAAACTGCACAGGTGCATGCTTGAACGCTACCATCCCCTGCCGCAACGGTGGCCAGTGCATCGACGGCTACGTCGACTACTGGTGCGACTGCAACAACACTGCCTTTGACGGCTTTTACTGCCATAAGGGTAAGTATCCCCCCCACACACACATACCCATCCACTTTACACATCACTGTGTGGGTATACACAGACAGATTGCAGATGCTGCTCTCGAAAGTCCTCTATTAAGTCTGTGTAATAGGCCCTGCTGTTTTGTTTGAGCACATCTTTCATCTTGAGTTTGATGTTCATCTGAATATGCTCTCCAGCTGGAGCTTAGATAGGTAACAACAACAGCGACCCTCTGAATAGAGTAGAGTGGAACAACAAAAAATGTCTTGTTTTCAAACATCCTCGAGGCAATCAATCAAGCCTGATGCAGCCAAGCCCAAATATTTAAACTTTCCTCTCTTTACTCGACAAACAAACCCAACTCACTGCCCCCTGGCCTGTGAAGGTGAACTCAGAATCGCTACCGAGTGGTTTTCAGTGGCTAGACATCACCATTACCGTCACATTCATTAAACTCTATCACATGCACCATGAAGCAGAACCTCCCCTGGGGCGAACAGGCACGGAGATAATGACTTGATACCCAGCAGACCCAGGGCACACGGCATTGTATATCTCATCTGTGTCTGTGTAAGTCATTGTGGGCAGAATGAAATGGCCTAGTTGCGATGGTGATTAGTATTTATTTTGTGTTTCTGGTATGTGGATGCCGTCTGTGTTGTTGTGGAGGTTTTTTCACATCAGATATAATCTGTATGGCAGCTGGGCTAAAAGGGTTGCTGGATTTCAGATGAAAATCATCTCATGTGATTTGCTTACTTACGCAAACCCTTAAATAAATGTGACTCTATCGCTGAGAAGTAAACAAAATCCTTACAACGTCTCTGGTGAAAAACGGTGGCAGTGTACTGGTGGTAGTGTTGTCTCATGCCTGTGTCACTGCTTTGGCAGACATCGGGGCGTACTTTGAGGCAGGCTCTTGGCTGCGCTACGACGTCCGCAAAGAGCCCATCTCTGAGGACGCGTGGTGGGCCAACTACTGGATCGACCCGCACTGGCACAACTACAGCCTGGGCTACAATGACACGACAGACGACATCGAGTTCAGCTTCAGCACAGTGCAGACGCCTGCAGTCCTGCTCTACATCAGCTCATTCTATAAAGACTACATCGCCGTGCTGTTAAACACAGATGGTGTGATATGTGCAACCACACACAGACACATACACAAATGCATACAGTATAAACACACATACATGATTGTAAATATATACTCACACACACACACACACACACACACACACGGTTATTTTGCAAAGAGAATAAGAGATGTTAGACATAAACATAGACTTACAACTGGTACATGTGTGGTTCCACAGGAAGTCTGGGTCTGAGGTACAGGTTGGGTATGATGACCTATAAGTACCAGCTTACCTATCGCAACCTGGCCGACGGCTACCCACACTTCGTCAACATCACCAGACATAACAGAACACTGAGAACCCAGGTGAGCTCAACTGGTCATCTACTAGCCACAACCTCAGCAGAGACAAAGGAGAGGGCAGTAGCCAGTACTAAAGCTCTAATTTCTGACGATGTGGGCATGTGTGTGTGTCTGTGTCAGGTGGACTACATGGAACCATGGTATGAGGTGGTTGCTCTGGAGGTAGATGCCAGGTTTGACTCACCCAAGTCCATGTTCCTGGGCAGAGTCATGGGTAAGTCTTAGTCATATAAACTATATAAAATGTATTGTTTGGAAGCCTGTGTTTCTTTCCCTGTCTCTCTCTCTCTGTCTCTGTCTCTCCATCTTCCTCACAAAATTAACATTTGTACTTGTAACAGTAAAGAATATGATTCTGCTTCCTCTCTCCCTCCCTCCCTCTCTCTCTCTCTCTATCTCCCTCTCTCCCTCCCTCTCTCCCTCTCTCTCTCTCTCCCTCTCTCTCTCCCTCCCTCTCTCCCTCTCTCTCTCCCTCTCTCCCTGCCTCTCTCCCTCTCTCTCTCTCTCTCCCTTTCTCTCTCCCTCTCTATCTCAGAGGTGGGTGATATAGACTATGAGGTGGCACGGCACAACAGCCCCGGCCTACAGGGCTGCATCTCCGGCGTGCGCTACAATATCTTCGCCCCGCTGAAGACGCTTTTCCGGCCAAATGTAACGAATCCGCCGGTAACAACGCACGGCTACGTGGTAGAGTCCAATTGCGGCGCGTTCACTCCTATACACGGCTATGTTCCATGGGAGGTGGACCCGTGGTGGACTGGCCTGTGTAAGAACCCATTTGTAGTCTCAGTTGGACTGACTTTTCCTATAATAACTGAAAGCAGCTATTCCTAATAAATAAGAGGGATCCTCAGGTTGTTCAAAGCAGATTTAGAGCAGACTTTCCCAGCATGCTTTAAGGGAACTGATCACATGCTATTTTAGGTCACCAGTTTCAGAGAATGTACGGTGGCAGTGACCAGTGTAGGTCTTGGGGGAAAGGGGGGGGGGGGGCAATACTGCACAGGTGAACTGAATGTTCTCTTTTGTTCTGTCCTCTAGTCTTCTACTACATCCACGATGACGTGACACCGCCTTGGATGACCCGTAAGTGCAGAGCTGGACTGCTCTTGAATCATTCATCTCCACCCGTCAATTTTTAATGCTAGCAGTCACCATTGCTCTGTCAGGCTTGCCCCTTTCTGTGATCTCTCTCTCCTTTTCTCCTTCTCTCTCTCCCTCTCCGTTTTTTTGTTTCAGTTCCATTTTCCTTTCATCTTGGTCTCTCGGTCAGCCCCTGTCCCTGTCACACTGACATGCGACCTCTCACTGCGCTAGTAATTCTGTCAACAGCAGAAATCCTCTTCCCAGACCACTGGTGGAGAGAGCTGAGGATTATGGGTTGGAGAGATAATGGGCTTTTGGTATTTGCCTGTCTATGAAATTGACAGAAATAGTAGCTGACAAACTGAACACACACACACACACACACACACGCACGCACGCACACATACACACACACCTTAACGTTCACAGACGCATTACACAAAACAAGAGGATATTACTTCAAACTTAACACACACATAGACAGCAGCTTAATGATAGGATCAAATCCAATCCACTAGGCGCGCACGCGCACACACACACACACACACACACACACACACACACACACACACACACACACACACACACACACACACACACACACACACACACACACACACACACACACACACACACAGTATAAGACAAGTATAAGTATGTATGGTCTGGTTTGGCCTTACCCTTGATAACAGCTTCTGGAGGAACTTTACAAGATGATTTCTTGTCTCAATATTCAAGAAATGGACATTTCCTTTGCCATCATCTACATGGATTAGTATGTGAAATCCTTCCTGATCACATAGTCTGTGTATGTTTACCTTTTTTCGTGTGTGTGTGTGTGTGTGTGTGTCCACAGTAATCATTGGATCTGCCGGCATCCTCCTCTTCCTCATTCTGTATGGGCTGTATCTGTACCTGTATCGGTATAAGGGCAGCTACCTCACCAACGAGCCCAAGAACCTAGAGTCTCCCAGCAGCTCACGGCCACTCACCGAACCCCCGACCAAGGAGAAGGACCTGCAAGAGATCCAGGACGAGCCCCATAAGGCCTAGCGCGCTAACTCTCTTTCTCTCTTTCTCTTCCTTCGGCTTTCACTCTTTTTCTTTCTATTTCTCCTTCAAATTTCCCTGCCATTTCTCTCTCAGTTGTCTCTGTCCCCTGCTTCTCTCCCTGTTTGTATGTCTGATCCGAGCTGGTTGACAGAGAATTGGCACCGTTAGGAGCATATGCTAATACTTCCCGAGGACCCCATCAGGACCCCAGGGCTTGCTGGCAGAAGTGCCTGATTAAAGATATCACATAAAAGAAAATGCAGAACAGTTAGAGGCAATCACTCAATGCAACTCTCCCCCAACCCAACCCAACTCAACCCAACTGTCCCCTGCTGTCACCACCACCAGATCTCCCTCAATGGCCCTTGACTCTGAGGAGAGTTTGGAGTGCCAGCTCTACTCACAAGCTTCACCATCAGTTCACACTGACAGGATGGCACAGTCACACCCCCAGCAATATGACATGAAAAGTCTCCAGGCAAACTTGGGGAAAGTATATTTTCATGTCATAAAATTATATCTACAGTCAGATTCTATTACATTCTAAGAAGCATGAAGCCATTAGAATATCCAATGAAATATGACAAGCATTATTTTACAACATGCTCTGAAGTATATGACATATTGGCAATATTAAGATCCTACTTTCTTATGAGAATTTATCATGTTGCAGGTGTTGGTAAAGATTGTATCTGAAGACTAACTCCATATGTATCTGGTGCTGGCGCATTTGCCTGGGCACCATGTTTTGAGACATCAGCACAACTTGTAAGAGGTGTCACGCCAAAGCGTGCAAGGTCGGCTACCTGTCACGAGGCCTCAGCAAAGCCTGTGCAGGACATGAGAGGAGGCTCAGAGGGAAAGCAGCAGCATTCACAACAGGACACAGGGAAAAGGAAGTCTATCTAGCCTATCTAGAAGGCTGTAGCTATCGGAAGACTAGGCATCCTTTTTTGGAGGCACAAGGTTTTCATGGAAAACTGTAAAATACTGTAAAAAAACAAGTAGTTACGCAAAGATTCTGCTTACTCGTTGTTCACTCTATCCTTGTTGTGCTTAACTGATTTTGGAAAACATTCAAATCTTCAAGTCAGTCAGGCTAGTGTGGTTTTGCAGAACAAAAAACACAACTGGTGCTAGTGGGTGTTAGCACGTAGTGCATGCGCTCTCTGGCGTGGTATGGCCAGTGTGTGTGTAGGTGATTATATGAGGTCAAGTCAAGTCAGAGGACTGGTGTTTGATAAAATCATAATACAATGAGACTCAGGGTTTGTTGGACAAAAGAAAGCATGATGTTGTTTGAAGAGAAAGCATGTTGTTGTTTGAAGAGAAAGCTTTAGCCCCCTTGCTGCTTCTGTCCTCTGAAGATCTATTGTGCAGGATGCAGCGTGAGCTGGCAGAGGTTGGCGAGAGGCTTACGATCTCTCCTATGGCTTCTCACTAAATGTCCAGAACATCTGAATCACTGAAGCAGCACAGGAGTGTTCAGTGAATCTCAAGTAACCTTGGTCAATAGCCGTGGCCAAACTGATAGTCCAAGGAAGGGCTCCATGTGGTGTGAGCAATCAATGTGCTGCATCACACAGGTCTCTTCAGCTTGACTGGAACAAACACCTGCAGCCCACTGTGGACAAACTTGGACAGTCCTGTTTTTAGTCCACCTCTAGGAAAGAGAGAAATGTGTTTGTACAGGTGGATCTGTCAGTAAAAGTGTGTCTTTTGGGATTGATCCTGCGTGGAATGTGGGGAGGTATGCTTCAACAAAATGACTATACTGCTTGTGGTATAGGCTTAGGTAGATGGTAAGGTGACAGTAAATGTACGTGAACTCTATTAAAAAAAACAGGAGTCAAAATGGCATATTGGTCTTTTCATAACATTTTCAACGGCTTCAGGGTTTTTTTTGCAAGTGAATGTGCTTCCATAGAATGCAACCGTTTGACCTCAGCATGCTGCCTGTGATCATCAGGGACGCTCGTCCTCCACCCTCTGCTGCACAGCTGAAACATGACCTCAGCTCTTTTTTGGTACAGTCACAATATTTGCAGTGGTAATGCTGAATCACCAAGCAGATCAGAATCCTGTACCAGAGACCTGCTTGTGTGACCAATGGCTTTATGCTAACAGTCCTCTTCCCTCTAAACTAGAGGGTGTTTCTGAGTGCACCACTCCAAATGGCTTCATGATTTGTCGTCATATGACTCTTCATCGCCTCCCAGTGGCCACCAGCTCCTACTTCATGCAGCAGATAATGGAACAGAGTTGAATATAAGCAGTCTCTGAGATCAATTACGTCATGCTATTCATCTCTTTGATGCCTGCAGTAGGACAGCGTGTCTGCCTCCGCCCTTAGCTACCCATGAGATCATCGTAACCCAAAGCAGTCGGTGGAGATGCCATCCTGCTGACTACAGTGCTGACACAGAAGAAGGTCAATGTCAGAAGCCATTAGAGAAGACCTAGATAGAAGCGATTTGCCATTCTTTTGAAAAGCTATGCATCCCAACGGCATGTCTTCTGCACTTTGCTCCGTAACGCAATAATGAGTTTTTTCGCTTCCAGCACTAGTTGAGTCACCTAAGACACCTCCAGTTGCACTTAGAGTATTCTATTTATGTAGACATAAATATATGAATTGTATATGAACTTTAATTCTAAATTTGACCGGTTTGTACTGTAATGGTTGAAAGATGATGAAGTGAGATTTGACTGTGAGTGTTAAGAGGACTATGGACCATCGTTGCTTCATGTGCATGCTGTTCTGTGCTGTGCGAGTCTGAGTGAGGAATTGGTTGCTAGGAAAACCCACTCCATTCCCTCCGCTGTGTCCCACTCTTCTACCTCTGGATGATCACTCTCCATTTGGGCGTATATCTGCAGCGGGTCCTCCCGCACCCCTCCCACTGACCCTCCCCCTCCCTGTCGTCTTTGTTCCCGTTGTCCAGCTTCCCTCTTCCCGCTGTCTCCCTCATCACAACACAGTTCAAGACCATCATGTCTTACAAAACAGGGATGTTTGTTGTATATTTGTATTATCTTGTTCAAATAGGGTATAGAGAATATGTGTTGGGTGGGTCATGCCACTATTAGTCATACCACTGACGTGTCACTCTAGTCTCTCTCTGTCCATTATGAATGAGGTGATGCAGCTGGGTGCAAGTCAAACGGTGTAGCCAGTAGCCAGTACTAAAGCCTTCATGTGTGGGACATAAACTTGTTTATAAAAAGTGACTTAAGCATTCCTAGCACAGCGTAATGTATGTCTTTCAAATGGAATGTGTGTACATAGAGACTCATTCGCTCAGTAAAGTTAGCGTTCAGGGCCCAACTATTTTGGATAGAGGGGGAAAGATGTGGGATGTAGAATCCATCCATCAGGTCCATGATAGGATGTTGGCTTCAGCGATTTTTTGCTAATCACTATATCACAGATGAAGGTGAACTAGAAGGATGAGTTTGGTTCACAAGGTCAGAGTTCAAGTTCAGGGGTCAAAGGTCAGGGAAAGCTCTTCTGGGTCGCCTGCAGTGTTTCACCACTTTCAGAAGACATTGATTATTCCTATTTTTTTCCCTTTTCTAGTCATTTTATTTTTTTTCTGTGTTAATACCGTTGTATATAACCATGACTGTGTAAAATTGAGACGCTAAACCAAACTGTCACTTCAATAAAATAAGCTTGAAGGAACACTTTGCTGTTTTTTCCCCTCACTTCCTCATTATTAAAAAATACTCAGAATGTATAAACTTCAGAGACAGAATACAGTATAAATGTAGAGTTTATTTTCTTTCATACACATATCCGCTAACATTTACATGACAGGATATCCATTAGCATCTTTATGTGTCATTTCAGCACACAATAACGTCTCAAATTGCTTGTCAAACAACTTTTGGAATGAGGGGAGGGATGCCAATGACAATATATATCTTCTTCCAGGCAGGAGGAGAACTGTGTGAGCATACACACATGCACACACCTGGTGGCACACACATGCACACATCAACTTTCAACTCCTGCAGTCTGCAAGTGGCCAGTTAGCCTAGCCACAGCTACAGAGTCCACCTACAGCCTTTGAAATGTAACCTTCCCATCTTACTTTTTGCGGCCTCCTGGAGTCACAGAGCTGTAACCATCAGCACCATACCAGTAAAGCCCTCTGGGTAACTTATAATTATCTCATTATACATAGTAGCATAGAAATAGCTTAATATGATCTATTTGTAAACATCTTCTTCATTGGACATAAAAATACTTAAGGCCTGGTTGTATTTGGTAACACTTCTTTCAAGAAAGGGGTTCATTTGAGATGATAACCAAGGCTTGTAAAACAAGCACTTTTAAATGTGTATAGTTCATATTCAGATTTCCAAAAGTGAGAGCTTCCTTGCCTTCCTTGTCATGTTTAATACGTTTAAAACAACCTGACCACCCAATTAAATGACCATGCTAGTTTCTGTACAGGGAGTCTTAACCCTACTCTAGGTGCTGCCCTGCCCTGCCCTGCCCATGTGCCGTCTATCCCTGGCCCAAGCACACATAACTAAAATCATTGTAATTAATTAAAATGCTGCTGATTCACTTAATATGGCGTGCTCTGCTAATCAAGGCTGCAGCTGACAAGTTCAGTCAAGTATGCAGATCTGGGGCCAAGGGAAGGTGGAATATATGCCATGGGGGCGGGAGAGGAAATAAGATTGATGACCACAGCAGCCATAGTTGTCTCTGGATGCATTTCTGTTGCCTATCCACTAGAGAGCAGCAAAGGTCCCTGCTAACACTTTACCTATGATCTACTGCAACAGAGTTCCTGTCAAACTGGTTTCATGGGGGGGGGGGGGACTGAGAAACTAGTGCAGAACACACATTCACAACTCCTGCACTGGAGGGCCTTTAAACATGAAACTGATGCAGTGGTTCCCAAAGTGTGGGGCGGGCTCCCAATGGTTGCATAGGGGGTGAGGGTAACAAAACTGTAAACAACCAACTACAGGTTGCATTTATAAATTTGGTATGAGAGTGCTCTTTCAGCACAGTAGCATTACTAAGTGATGACTACATATTTAGTGACATGAATATAGCCTACTTTGAACTTGTGCATTATGGTCAGAGTCTGCATTTTGTCTATATGTGAGATGGAGCAGCTGGCCTAATTATTAATACTACGGACATGTGCCTAACATGAATACGGTACAGATTTACAACCAAGCGAGAAGTTAAAGATGGGTATGTTTTTAATAAAGAGAATTTATTCAACTGTTGAAATGTGCACAATAAGAAAAGCAATACAACAGTTGATCCTAAGTTATATCGCAGGTAATGTGTGAGTATCTCAATTTTGCATCCTGGTGCTGATGGTAGTAGGGGGGGGGGGGGGGGGGGGGGTGCTATTTGTTTTTTACTGTGTGAAATGTAGACCTGCAATGAAAAGTTTGGGAACCACTGAGCTAATATAAAGAGTGCTATCCTAATCCTCTATCTTTTTTCTCATCTCTTTCTATCTCATCTGTCTTCTTCTTACTTCTACTCCTTCATTTTTGATTCTCCCTCAAGTCCCTTCATCTGTCTTCTGAACTTTATCCTCCATGGAATGCAACTCCAAAAATGTGATGGGATTTCTATCTGATCTGGATCTGATCTGAACATAACGCCATCACTTCTTTATTTTCACCTCAGCGTCTCTAAGGGCCAGGCCACCTAAACAACAATGTGGCAAACACACTGAAACACAATTATATATAGGCTACAAGCGGTAGTGCTTTTTAAATCTTTTTTCACACCAACTTTCAATAAACTTTCAGCCTTTGTTATTTGAAATGAAAAGCTTTTTGTGTAATTGAGGGGCAGCCTAACAGCCAAAATGACCGTTCACATTCATTAGGTCGGCTTATTATTATTCTCATGGTTTTGCTCAGGAGTTTTTGTAACAGATATTGATAAGTATTAATGTGGAAGTAATGTGAACTGTTTCTAATGAGTTTAAGACACGGAAAGATGTTGCAGCATGCAAGTTCAGGTTGGGGATAAGCTATGAGATCTTGCTAAAGCTACGGAGGCTAACACATGATGCTATGAGTTGATGACCTCCTGCAGTGAGAAACCCACTGACTGCCGTATGACTGAGGGTTAACCAGACAAGAGACTAGGTGTTCATCAGACGTGTCCGAGAGCATTAACAGGGATGAGATGACCAGTTAACCGGTTAGCGTGTGTGGAGTGGAGTACAGATGCTACACCTTTAGTAAGGGCAGCGGAGCAGAGATCTAAAGAGATCCGAACAGACGTGAAGGACTAACTGGAAAATAGCGACTACATCGACACTGAGGCATAGCACGGTCTACTCTGAGCAGAGTAGCAAACAGACAGAGAAGCAGGGCTGTTAGGATGCAGACTGAATGAGCTAGTCAGATAAATAGAGCAAGACAAAGGTTAAGGAGCTCAAGCAGCTTCAGGTGCACAGGACCTGTTGTCTAACAGAGGTGAGAGCTGAGATCTAAACAGGGTACACTGATTTGTTACAGAGAGACCTGGTGTGTGTGTGTGTGTGTGTGTCTGTTTCTCTCCGTGTGTGTGTGTGTGTGTGTGAGTATGTGTGTGTGTGTGTGTGTGTGTGTGTGTGTGTGTGTGTGGAGAGAGAGAGTTCTGTGTTTGATGTGGTCGTGTGATTGAGATAATTGACTTGACATGGACAGAGGAGCCGCCATCCAATGTGTTGGTTGGCTGGCTGAGCTTCTATGTCATACAGACCAGACTGAGTGTGACGGAATGCGGTGGAGTCAGGAACCTCAAGGTCAGAGGTCAAAGTTCATGGTAAAGAGGACGCATCCTTTGTCTAGGCGACATCGATCTCCCTCTCAATTCCAACGTACTTCAGTGCATCTGCTTGGCTGTATCTGACAAAATAGAAGAAACAGAGTTGTGTGCGTGAGTTGTGTGTGTGTGAGTGTGTGTGTGTGTGTGTGTGTGTCATGCATGTGCGTTGGTGAGAGTGTGTGTGTGTGTGTGTGTGTGTGTGTGTGTGTGTGTGTGTGTGATGCATGTGCGTTGGTGAGTGTGTGTGTGTGTGCTTATGTGTTATATGTGTGCTTGCATATATACATGCATACATATGCATGCAGGTGTGTGCATGGTTGGTTATATAACAGCAATCGTGCTTGCATTATATGCATAGTGTGTGTGTTTGAGATGGTGCTCCACCTGTAATCAAAGAAAAGCTCCTCCCCTTGCTGGATGGCTCGCTTGGCAAAGATCCCAATGCGGTGGTCTCCATTCACCATGACAACTGCACGAGAAATTAAATATGTTCATTGAAAAGTTACTTAATGTTGGGCCACACAGACTGAAAGCTCCAAAGCTATACTTTGTCTAATGTCATCCAAAGTTAATATCATTAAGTCATGTGGTCAAAATTACTCAAAGACAACTGTGTGAGACTGCAGCTTTATTCACAATACCGGGATATACTACAGCCATAACATAGAGTGCTGTTCAGCTATGTTATCAATATGACATTATTGACACAGAGGCAATTGACTAAAGTGCTTGGACAACAGTTCCATCAGAAGGGCAGGTGTGAGAATCATATACTTCATTTGGTTACACTTTACTTGAAGGTATCTACATAAGAGTGACATGACACTGTCATAAACGTGTCATAAACATTATAAACAAGTTATAAACGTGTCATTTGGTTTTTGTCATTCCGAATTTTGACAAAGTGTCATTCGGTTTTTGTCATGACAAGTTAGGGTTAGAGTTATGACAGTGTCAAAGAACATACAAGCTCTTCTGAAGGACTACCAGCACTCCACAGCAGGGACTAGAAATGGTTCAAAGAACAACAACGGAAACAAACAACATTTTTGTATCAACGTAATCCAAAAACAAAACCAATTTAACTTGTTCCAGAGTGAAAACGTTATTTTCAATTTTAGACAAGCGGTTGATAACGGTATTTATCATTTTATCATCTATAGGCTTGGAAAGTCCCCTACCCACGCAGTGTTCCCCACACCCCTTATAGGATTAATTTAGTCAGATTCTATGAATTAGTTTCTCCCCTGTTCAATAGGCTAGACCTACTAGTTGATAAAAAGGCTTTCCATATCCAACACTATCTAACTGCCTTTCCCAGTATGTAGCCTAAATTACTGAAACATTGTGAGAAAATAACATAGACTACCAGAGACACTAGGAAAATATCGTAGAAGCTGGTAGCACCACACATAGGTTAGGCTATTACAGGGCTTAAGGCTATCAGGCATTTTGAAGATATAATATTATATAGGCTAATTGTCTACTTTCAAATCTCACAGAACGCCTGAATTCAGGCACAGTTTTTTCAACAGTTAGCCTTGATATCTAATGTGCTTTGATTTAAGCTTTAAGCCTTTGTCAAAAATAAAAACCTATAGTATTGTGCCACCGGCCATAAATCAATTTGTAAAGGCAATGTCATTTTTTAAAGGAACGTTATTAACCGTTCTTCTGTAATGTTCTAACCGGTTACCATTTAGAGGAGAGGCCTTGGAACACTGGAACAGGAACGAAAAAATAATGTTTTTGCTCCGAACGAATCGATATGAAAATCATTCTGTTTGCTCCACAAACCATGCTGTCAACTCTTACCTTTGGCATAGCAGTTGGGATTGACGGAGTGATTGGCAAAGCGGATTTTGTTCCCTTTCCTTGTGGCATCCACGACAAAGTCTGTTAAGGCAGCACAAAAGAGCAGAGTGAGGGTCCATGAACTCAGCATGCTGCTCACTCTGCGTGGATGTGTGAGTGCTGCATGTGCATGGAGCGGCTCCTGCTGCATATCTCATCTCTTACCGTTATTCAGATTGAAGAGGAAGCTGGACATGTATTTGTCATAGATTCTCCCACGTCTGTCAGCCTCATCCTGTGAAATCAACTGGATGTACACACAAGAAGTGCATGTGCAAACACGCAAATACGTACACACACACACACATACACACACACACACAGACACAAAACATAGTTTTATACCACTATACAGAATCTGCTGGGCTGTAGGAAGAACAAAAAACGGCACAGTGGTTAGACACAGGCACAACTGTGTGTGTGTGTATGTGTGTGTGTGTGTGTGTGTGTGTGTGTGTGTGTGTGTGTGTGTGTGTGTGTGTGTGTCCATGCGTGCGTGCGTCCATACGTGTGTGTGTCTGAGTGCGTGAGTGTGTGCCCTGGCACCAGGTTATTTCAGGTCAATATCAAAACAGTTCAAGGTGTCCCTCATCTCTCTGTAAAGTCCAGTACCTTTTTCAAAAAAAACTTTAGAACTGTCATTGATGAATTATTTATCTTTGTGTTAAGTAGTGAAGCACGCCGGGGGTTGACCTGGTGCGGGTAAAGTGCCCAGATAATAGGTGAGTTGCGGGTAGGTCAGGTCAAAATCACTAGATAGCAGTGTTCTAAGTTGAAAGTATGCATGTGCTGAACTGCATATAATAGGCTTGGCTTGGGTTAAAAGTGAGATTTTCACCTTCTCTTCCCCACTCTGTCTTAAACACGTATGCACACCAGAGGGTGCAGGACCTGCTCTATCACACTTTGTCCATTTTAACTTTAAACTTTAACCAGAGATTGCACCTATGAGTGTGTGTGATTATGCATGTACACACTTACCTCTCCACAATACTCAGAGATGAACTCGTTCTTCTGAACGGACTCTTTGATGAAGGTGCCCCACCCTGCTACATCAGAGGGAGCCAGCAGCAGATGCTGAACATACAGATCACACACACACACACACACACACACACACACACACACACACACACACACACACACACACCACACACACACACACACACACACACACACACACACACACACACACACACACACATTACTCATTTCATAACATCACCTGCTTAACATACAGATCATAAACACACATATACACACATTACTCATTTCATAACATTAACATACAGATCATAAACACACACACACACACACACACACACTACTCATTTCATAACATCACCTGCTTAACAAACAGATCATAAACACACACACACACACACACAGATTACTCATTTCATAACATCAACTGCTTAACATACTAATGTTCTGTGTTGACAATAAGTAAAACTGTACATTTGCATTAGGTTAACCTAGCTGGTGACATGAAGCTGGAGAGATTATTTATAACTAATCTGTTTCAAGTTTTAATGCAGCTGTACCCAAGCTGACAAAAGACGGAAAAAAACAATGAACAGTGTACGCTCAGAAAAAAGTGAAGCCGCTGGAGTGAACTTAAAAAACTGTGGTGAAATATGTTCAAATATGTTCAATTCTGGGCAGATCGTCTGAGTGATTGTTTGTTTACTAAGCATGCTCTCACTCCAAAAAACACTTTTTGCTTCATCTCTACAGAACGTAAATGAATAGTGCATTTTTGATTTCTTCATTCGTTGGCACTGTCATATCCCACTGGTCTGGGATCAGAATGCGTACCTTCTTCAGGCCTCTCTGGATGCTGCAGTTCTTGCAGGACACCTGCTTGCTCTCCCAGTGGTCGCACGCCCCGCAGGTCATGCACAGGTCGGGGTCGCACTCGCGCACAGCCAGGTAACACGGGCACTGCTTAGTGTTGCACTGCGTCTTACAGCGGCACCCTGGGAAACGGTTCTGGCCTGCAGACACACAAATAGGAGGAAGAGGAGGAGGAGGTGGAGGAGGAGGAGGGAGATTTAGTTAACCTGGGAAGCTCTGGACATACAGGGAGGCCTGCACACATAATAATCAATAGGTGCTGAATTCAACTCTGCTATTGCTGAATTCAATGCATTTCCAAGTTACTTCAACACCTACTTGCAGTGTTGACACAATAACACAGTGACATGTCACAGCATTACAAACACTGCATAGTTGGAATAGTTTAAACATATATGGAGTTTGCTTGATGCTAGACATACTATGCATTTCACAAATACATTTTGTGTATTTCCCATGAACAAATTGAAAAGTAACTTTAGTTAGTGGGAGACAAGCAGTACCAAACAGCGCTCAGTGGTGCATTCTGCGTGGGCACTAGAAAAGATTTCTGTTTCTTGGAGCAGTGGGAGAGGAGCCTAAAAGCAGCATCCCAGAGGAGTACAGACTGAGGTCACCTCTCTGCTTTATGGAACACTGAGCAGCACAGAGCCCTAACCGAGGCTGCTTTACACTGGGTGTGTTGCCATCAATCCAGCATGCCACGCCATCAATGTGGGTGGGCTACATAGAGGAGCAATGACGCAGGTTATCAGGGGACAGACTAAAACAGAGCCCTTCCTCGGCCTTTTATGATATGTGGAGAAGACTCTGCCATAGTATTGACGTATTCAGACCAAAACATAATGGGCTGTAGCATAAATGGTTGGTGGAAACTAATGACACATGTGCACTGATTCAGAGTACGTCTCATAGTTTAAGGTGTGGTCAATAAGTGTTATATAATCGGGATGCGGTGTTATTTCTGTAAACTGAGAACTGAACTCTAAGAAAATACGTTTAAGTAGCTGTGTGTGTTATTTGTACTTGGTGATAGTACAATTTGAAAAAGAAAAGAACAAAAAATGACTCCGAATGCTATCTATTCTATTCACATTGTTAATACCCTTTAGTAAAACAAGCGACAACAGAATTAGAACCAAACCTCAAACCGAAACCTGTGAGTAATCCACAGAATCTTAAACAAGTACCTAAATATGATTAGTCTTATGTGGCCCTCTAGTGGTGCTTAATGGAATGAATCTGAACATTATTAACCTCATTACAGTTAATTGTCTCCTTCTTTTGTATAAGTGTCACTGTGGTCATTACACATGTTAGTGTGAGTGAACGACAGAGCTTCTCTGTTTTATGACCCTCACCCTGGTCTCTGACCAGAGCCAAAGAGTGAGTGAACACGAAGTGGATGCAGCTGTGCTCCAAACCTGCTGGGGTCTGGCTGACGTCACGCACATCATTACAGAGTGACAAGCACACATATCAAATAAATCGACCTAAAATCTAACAAAATCCTAACATTAAGATTCACTAAAAAAGTACTGGGAAACATTTTAGAAGGTTCTAAATGGGTGACCACTCCATGTCATTATCTCTCTCCTGTCCTATTCCTAGTATCATTGAGAGTCCCACATGTGGACAAGTTCATTTTCCGAAGCGTTTCCTGTCCCTGTTCTACTCACTGAATGGCTGAGACTTTGATTCTGCTCTCTGCTCTCTGCATGTTTTTGTGTTCAAGTTTGGACCATCATGCATTTCTGATTCTCATGAGCCCACACATCTGTTCCGTGTTGACCGTGTGGTTCATTGTGTGTCTATCTGTGTGAGAGTGTGTGAGGGGATGTGCGGTCTGTGCACACTCACAGGCTGGGTATGTGTGTGTGTGTGTGTGTGTGTGTGTGTGTGTGTGTGTGTGTATGTGTGTGTGCGTGTGTATGTGTTTGTGCGAGTTTGTGTGTGTGTGTGTTTGTGTGTCTGATTATGTGCATGCATATACATATGTGTGTGTGTGTGTATCTGATTATGTGCATGCATATACATGTATGTGTGGTGTGTGTGTGTGTGTGTGTGTGTGTGTGTGTGTGTGTGCATTGTGTGTCTCTGTACCAATTATTTATGAGTAACTGATGTTCCAGAACACCGCAAGTGTGTTAGATCCCTTTCAGATTGCACAAGTTTCAGTGTTTCTGCTCAACACACATCAAATACAAACTTTCTCTCACACACACACACACACACACACACACACACACACACACACAATTTATGTGGAGACCACTGCTCTCACACAATGTACCCCAAGTCATTTCCTCTTGGCAGTGTGCCTTGAGAAGGTGGGAGAGGATAGGAGAGAAGAGAAAAGGAGTGTGGTAGAAAGCAGAGAAGGCCAAACATACAAGCAAATAACACACAGAACAGTGAGAGCTAGAATCTCCCTGCACTACTTGATCACTTCCTGCTCCCATGTTCTCTCTCTCTCCCTCTCACTCATGCTCTCTCTCTTTTGCTCTCTCTCTCTCTCTCTCTCTCTCTCTCTCTTTCCAGTGTCTTTGACACATCACCTCTGTGAGACAGCACAGGAGCCAAACAGGACTTTGTGTCCTCTCTCTCCTTCTCCTCCTTTTTTTCTCTCGTTCACTCCGTCCCTCCGTCTCTTTTGCTCCTGCCCTCTTCTCACTAATGAATGGGTCAGTCCCAACGCCTGAGCCAGATCCCTTTACCGGCCCTCCTCTCCAGTTACAGCGGTGTGTGTGTGTGTGTGTGTGTGTGTGTGTGTGTGTGTGTGAGAAACAGAGAGAGAGACAAGACAAAAGAGAGAGAGAGAGGCAGAGAGAGGAAGAGATGGAGAGGGATTTGGGGAAGAGAGAGGAGAGAAGAGAAGAAA